>NC_044570.1:10543958-10598890 GCF_007565055.1 Rhinopithecus roxellana
TCTTCTTCTTTCTTCTTTTTCTTTCTTTTCTTTCTTCTTCTTTCCTTTTCTTTCTCTTCTTTCTTTCCTTTTTCCTTCTTCTTTCTTTCTCTTTTTCTTTCTTCTTCTTTCTTTCTTTCTTCTTTCTTTCTCTTCTTTCTTTTCTTCTTTCTTTCTTTCTTCTTCTTCTTTCTTTCTTCTTTCGTTCTTTCTTCTTTTTCTTTTTTTTTCTTTCTTTCTTTCTTTCTTCTTTCTTTCTTTCTTTATTCTTTCTTTATTTCTTTTCTGGTGGAGCAACTGAAACCTGAATTCCTGAAGAGGGTGGATAATTTACAGTCCTACAAAAATGAGGCTGTTGCAGTGTTCCACTGACCTTAATCTCCAGGCATTTAAATACTATCAAGCACCCTAATGGATCTCCTGTGTTCTATGCATACTTTTCCATACCCCTGTTGTGGAGTAGTAGACTGATTTTATCTTGATAATTCAGGTCAATCACCAATGCGAACACTCCACCTCCCTTTGTCGCCTGGTGACAGAAATGTAGGAGTAGTCCAAAATGCCAAGCAAGCAATCTTCACTGTCTGTCTGCTTAACGGAATTGTCATAGCATCCCCTTTTGGCAGTATTTCTCCCTCTGGATAAAGGACTTCTAAGCCCGTGGAAGGTAATTTGATAGGAACAGGAAGAAACCTTTTGCTAGGGGTGATGGTGAGTGGGATATTTTCACTATATGTTGGACACTGATTCAAGTGTCCCTCCGGAGAACTTTGCCCCAGCTTTACAAAGTCTTGTCACATAGTTAGTATTGCAATTGTAACTTTGAAAGGCCATTTCACCATTCTATTAATCCAGTTGCTTTAGGATGATGGGAAATATGTAAGACCAGTGAATTCCATAAGCAGATGCCCACTGCCACACTTCTCTATCCATAAGGTGAATGACTTGGTCAGAGGGAATGCTATGTGGTATGCTATGATGGTGGATGAGATATTTAGTGACTTCACAGATTTTGGTTTTGGCAGAGACATTGCATGCAGAATAGGAAAACCCATATCCAGTGAAAACACCTTAAGAAATGTTGCCATATTGACAGACCAGTGTTGGTCTCTGCTGTTGGCAAATTAGGCACTCAGCCACGGGCATAACCAGGTCAGCCTTGGTGAGTAAAGTCCATTTCAGTGAACCCATGCATTATCTCCATCCCTGCCATCATGACCACTTTTTTTATGGGCCACCTGCTCAATGACGGGAGTGGCTTGGGAGAGGGGCTGAGTGGTGTCCACAGGAGGGTTTACACTATCCATTTGCTGATAAAATCTTTCCATTTCTGAAGTCACCATCATTGAGCACTCACATGCAATATAATTATCCTCACAGTTTTTCACCACTCAGAGAGGCCCGTCTACATAACTCTCTCAAATTACTTTGTCACCTATTTACTGATAATGTTTCTTCCAAGTTCTTGATCATCCAGCCAAAACACTGGCTATGGGCCATGAACCAGTATATAGTCGGCATGTCTGGCCATTTCTCTTGAAGTTCTGTCTACTGGGAAGATGTTCCTTCACCACTGTCCTTCCGAGATATCTCAGAAAAGAGCTGTTGTACGGCAGTCATTCATTTTTGGGTGGTGACTGTATATATTGTGCAGAACCATCTGGAGTAAGGCCATAGTCTTCTTATTCTGTCAACTGATCATAGGGAACTCTCCATGAGACTATCACTGCAGGTTGGAGGGTAGAAGGCAGCAAGGAGGACTGTATACTATGGTCACTTGAGCCACTTACACGTGTAACTTACTTGTGCCTTCAGGACTGGCTTGAGACTGGGCACATATATACCACTTCCATTTCATGATGACATATTGCTATGGACAACCCACTTTATGGCTAGATGAGTCTGCAAGCACCCAGTTCCTGATAGATATTTCAGTTCACTTGATGACTTGACGACCTTTAGACAAGCGTTCAGTTTCCACCAAACCCTATAACAGGCCAAGAGATGTCTCTCACTAGGAGAGTGGTTATCTGCCACATATGGCAGGTCTTTGCTTCAAAATCCTAGAGACCTATACTGTGATTAACCTGTGGGAGCCTGGCATTAGGCTCAAAACAACACCGTGTACCACCGACACCTCAATCACCATTAGATCTTCTGAGTCATATGGCTCAATAGTCAGAAAAGCTGGTCTCGACCTGCTGTAGTGTTTTCTCTGGTCCTGGACACTACTCAAAACTGGCAGCCTTTTAAGTCACTCTATAAATTGGGGCGAGTAACAACCCCACATAAGGACTGTGTTTTTTCCAATACCCAAGATACCTGCTAGACACTGTCCTCCAATTTTTGTTTGTATAAGAGGCCAAATGCAGCAAATTGTTCTTTATCTTTGAAAGAATATGTCAATAGGTCCTACACCACTGGACCCTAAGAAATTTTGCTGAGGTAGAACTTCCCTGAATTTTAGTAAGTTTTCTTGCCTACAATCTGGTATAAATATGCCTCACCAATAAGTCTAGCCTGTTTGCTACTTCTTGCTGACTGGATCAAATCAGCATAATGTCTTCAATGCAATGGACAAGTGTGATATCTTGCAGCAGTCAAAAGTGGTCAAGGTCTCTCTGAGTAAGATTAACACACAAAGATAGAGAGTTGGTATACCCCAAAGTAGGAGAGTGAAGGAATACAGCTGCTATTGTCTGGGGAAGGCAAATTACCTCTGGTGGGTCTTATGGACAAGAATGGAGAAAAAGGTCTTTGCCAAGTTAATGGCTGCATACCAGACACCAAGAGATATATTTATTTGCTCAAGCAATAAAACCACCTTTGGTATAGCAGCTGCAAGTTGAGTCACCCCACAGTCAAACTGAGAAAAATCTCTCACCATTCTCCAAGATCCACTTGTCTTCTCACAGGTTAAAATGATAAAGTGAAGAGTTGCATTCAGATGTGCTCCTACTCATGAACTCTGTATCTTTCAATTCCTTAACTGTGTTACTAATCTTTGCAATCTCTCCAGGGTTGTGATACTGTTTTTGATTTACAATATTTCCAGGTAGAGGCAGCTCAAATGGCTTCCAATTGACTTTTCCCATTACAGTAGCCGTCACCCTACAGGTCAGGAAGCAAATGTTGGGTTCCGTGAACAGCTATGTGTGTCTATGGCAATAATACATTCTGGTACTGGCAAAGGACCTTAGGATGAGTCTAGGTACACAGTGGATTCCCTGTGAGTCTGACCGAATCTAAAAGATTATTCATTTCCTGACCTTCATAAAGTTCTACTTTAACTGTGAAACCACAAAGATGCTTTGGGTCTCCTGGAATCACTATCAACCCAGATCCACTGTCCCACAGCCCTAAAAGTCTGATCATACCCCTTTCTTCAATGCATAGTTACACTGACCAAAGGCCAGAGGATAGAAAGATTCACTTCATAAATTGTTGGTAATGGAGTGGGGTCTTTTCACAAGGGTACCCAGCCTCCCCTTCATTAAATGTTTCTGTGTCTTTAAATAGACTCTAGTCTGGAAAAAGATTGAAAAGCTGTGGTTCTCTGTTTTGATAAATTAGAATAGTTCTTCATCTATTTGACACCAAAGTTTTCCGTTTCTATAACTTAAGTAGGAATGTAGTAGATTTTCTATCAATTTCACTTCCTGGAATACCTTGGTTAATAAGCCAGTGCCAGAGCTCAATAGGAATCAGACTGCTCTGATTGGTGCTTTGCCTCTGCTGCCCATTGTGATACATACATCCACCTTGCCTTTGATGGTCGAGGGCTGCCACTTGGTTCCTGCCACCTTGGGATTCATTGATACCTAGTGTACTTAACTTTTGTAATGCAGTGACTGCAGTTCCCACCCTTAGATCTGGCATACAGAGAACACTAATTATAGAGTTGTTCAAAGATGCAGGGGCTGCTCTCACAAATCTATTTTACAAGGCGTTGATCAAGAATACATCCTCTACACTATCTCAACTGGGATGAGTAGGTCTAAGGTGAACAAATCCACTCCACCATTCCAATCTCCAAAAAAGCCTTTATATTTCTTTCTTTACATGAAACCAATGGAGAGCAGACCTTTACAGAGCTGACATACAGTAGGCCATCCTTGAATCCATCTTTTAGTTAATCTAGCAGATAAACGATTAGAACTTTTTAGCTCCCTGAGTTGCAACTTTAAATGCAGAGTCCCTACTAAGTCAGCCCTAATCAATAAATTCAGCTTGATACAACCCTGTGTTCCTTCCACTGTTATCCCATATCCTTGATATTCATTTGCATGACTATTCTCCAGCCTGCTGTTCATAGATATCATAGAATGCAAACAACTGTTTTTGAGTTTACCAGGAGGGGCACGTAAGAATAGAAATTTAATGCTTTGCATATACATTGCAAATAGTAACCTGAAGAGAACCACGGGGGGAAAAAATTCAAAATTTACAACTAAGTGCTCTAAAAGAAGCTGAAAGTCCCTCAGAAACTTTCTACAGTCCACGTCCGTGTACTTCAAACTTGATCCTAAAAATTGACAGGGGAAGAACAATAAAACTATAACTGAACTCTGGTAAAACTCTTTGAGTCTCATATAAGATTTGTAATGGAAAATGCATCAGTCTGCAGTTTTTCCATACATTTAAGAACAAATTATATGCTTTCATTCATAAATTTGCTTTTGAATATTCCAGGAAATTAACTTTTATATGAAGAATAAGTGATGTTAACTAAGCAGGTGTTTATGAAGGTGACTGACACTGGGTGTCCATAACATCACTCAGGAGGGCCTTAATTCCCAGCTAGTTTCCCTCCCTGGTCACATATTGAGGGTTCCCAGCCATTCTGCAATCTCTAATTGCAAGATGAAAGGAGGCAGCTATAAAACGTCCTGTAGTGCTTGAGCCCGTTAACATAAAATACCCAGGACAGGTAAGTTCCGAGGCAGAAAACAGATTGCTGTTTGCTAGTTGCTGAGAGAAGGCAGAAAATGAAAGGAACTGCTTAACTGCTAAGTGCAGTTGTAGTTGGGAGTGATGAAAATGTTCTGGAAGTAGGTGGAGATAGTTCTTGCACAGCACAGATTGTGTTACATGCCAGGTAACTGTTCACATTAAAATGTTAAATTTTGTTATGTGAAATTCATCACCACAATAAAAGTCAACTATTTTTCCATTTTTCCTTTACCTATCCTTCGTTGCGTAACCCTCATCTCTTGGTGACACCTGGTCATTTCTCTGGGAGGAGCCTGGCTCTCTGCATGAAGGACCTCCTTACTTTTAATTTTCTCATCCAGGTGACATGGGCCAGGTAACGGTAAATGATTTAATATTGGGTAAAGATCTCCAAATCTGAAACACAATTTCTTCTTGCCTAAAACAACTTTCCAAAATTATTTCTTGTATGATTCTGTCCTTCGTTCCTTAATTACTAGACATTCATGACAACTTCAATATTTCTATTGGCTTTGGAAAATCTCATGGCTCCACAAGGCCAGTTATACTAATGAAGCTGAAGGCAGACATTCATTCTTAAGAAAAAGTTCATTTTTAAGGGTTATTTTTTAGTTACTTGTTATTTTTCTTTTCATATGAATCACTGATGACTACTAATGATACAGGGAAAACATGTAAAACCATGAAAGTCATCACTGAATATAAAGTTTACATACGTTGCCCTTTCTCAGCTGAAGAAGGTACATTTTCCCATGTTCTTCAATCCATCTCAAACACACAAAGATTGCTGCCTTTGAATGACTGCATGCTAAAATGTTACATGAAAGTGCTCCTTTATCTCTAAGCGATTGGCTCTATCTTAAAACTTGACAAATGAAAATGTACTAGTGCAGCTCTTCTAACAGTGACCAATGTTTATTTTTACTGCAACTCGCAATACACTTAAAGGGGTCATTACAATAATATACCTGTTTCAAAAATAGAAAACCTCCTTCTTTAACATACTCTTCACATGCTAATTCCTAGCTGGCTAGTCTTCTAATGGAAATGTGCTAGCTTGTGTATTCTGAAATCAATAAATATTTAACTTCATCGATATTCTACACATGAAATGTAAAATTGAAAATCTCAGTCCTCTGTTTCCTCCATAGTATGATGGAGCCCTTGGGGAGAATTTTACTTTGTTCTGTTTAAATTTCTTTGCTTACAACTGTTACTTTATTGTCTTACTTTCTTCTGTTGAGGCTGAAATCTTACCCTTCGCATTCTCAACAATATGACTTCTTTTTCAATTCTGCTTTTCACCTCAGGCAGCTTAGAATTAAATTCTTTCCTCAAATAATTTCAAATTCTACACTCAGGATCTAGTGTTAAGATTTCAACATCCCTGTACAATCTTAACAATTGTACACATCCCATATATTGACACCCCCCATATATTTCTATACACCGTACCTTAATTTACACCCTCTATATATGTGCCAACTCTGCACTTCTGCGGTATGCACTTCACTTAAAAGTGCTGGCCTCCTTCGAGTCTACCTTTCACGCATTAATTCTACTAATTAATATTATTTAATATCACTGATTGCCTATTTGCAAAATGCTCTTTTACTTCTTAGTATCCTCACATAACCACCAATAAGAAGGCCTTGCAGGGAAGTATTATTGAGCTCTCAGAAACTAGATGGCCAGGCACAGTGGCTCACACTGTGAGTCAGCGTGGAAGACTGAGGCAGCTGGACTGCTTGAGCCCAGGGCTTTAATGGCGGCTCTGGCAATGCAATGAGATCCTGTCTCTATAAAAACAAGAAACAAGAAAACCAGATTTAGCTTATGTGTGGTGGCGTATGCCTATAGTCACAGCAACGCAGCAAGAGTGGAAACAGGGCAATCGCAGGAACCCAGGAATTTGAGAGTGTGGGGAGCAATCATTGCACCAGCGCACTCTGGCCTGGTGAGAGCAAGACTCCAACCCACAAAGAAACGGAAAAAACAATTCTTAGATTGGTACGCTGTGGGAACACTACCAAGGGACCAAGGAGATGGAAGAATTCCTTAAATTAAGAAGCCTTCTATGAAACAATATGGCTCGGAATGTTAAGAGAAATTAAAAGGAATTCTCTGGCAAATACGAGATTAAAAGGAATGTTTTCTCACAACGTGAACCCCAGCACTTTGGGAGACTGAGGTGGGTGGATCATGTTGTCAAGAGACCAAGACCATCCTTGGCAACATGGTGAAACCACATCTCCACTAAAAATACCAAAATTAGTTGGGCCTGGTGGGATGCGACTGTAGTCCCAGCTACTCAGGAGATTGAGGCCGGAGAATCGCTGGAACCTGGGAGGCTGAGGTTGCAGTGAGCTGACATGACCCCACTGCACTCCGGTCTAGCGACAGAAGAAAACCTGAAACATAACACAAGAATCATTTTATTGGTGTGAGAGAGAGATGTGAGATGAATGCAGAGTGAAGAGAGAACAAAATTAAATTGGTTAAATATGTAAATACAATCTAGATAAAGACAAAACTAAATAAGGAGAAAAATGATAAATTACTGTTTCTATCATTCTGGTATGAGGAAAGCTTTATCGAAACCTATGATTAGGGTCCAGGAAATTCCATTCAAAGAAACTTAAATAGATACAAATCAAAAAATGATACTTCATAAAAATATGTTGTCCTTACAATTTGTATCATGACATACAATTCTTACAAACCCATTATGAAATGTTAATTCTAAGTGTAGGCTATGCTCAATTTTAATAATCTCTAAGAATGGCCCATTTAATAATATAAAAAATTTCATATGCCTACAAAAAAGTTAGATATATTCTAAGGCCTTGGTGTTGTCACAGGTACAGAAATGCATATTCTCATATATGGCAGAGGAATATTAATCTACCCACTCCAGATCAATTGAGAAAAACATTACCATGTAATTATGGAACTTAAAATGGAGCTACTCAGCAGGCTGTGGGAGGAGTACGGCATGTACCCGGGAGGCAGACACTGCAGTGAGCCGAGATCGCGCCACTGTACTCCTGTCTGGGTGACAGAGCGAGACTCCGTCTCAAGACAGACAAACAAACAAACAAGCAAACAAACAATGGAGCAGACAATGCAATTTCAACTTTAGAAAACATATCTCATCAATTCCACATGTGGTTGTTAAAACTCCAATGTTAGATTTTTGAAGGTTGGTTACCAGAACATACAGTTGGGGTACACATCCAGGACTCCAAGGCCTTGCAATTCCCAGCCCTAGGCTACTTGCCTGGCTTCCACTCTGTTCCCTTTCTAATGCTGTCCCTCTTTCCCTGGGGTAGAACTGCAATGGATTGAGCCATAGGCCCTGGCTGTTGATCTGGAGGACTGCAGAAGGGGGTCCACCATAGGTCAGGTCACCGTTCAAAGCCCATTCCCCAGAGGCCAAGGAATGACCAGAGAGGTCCTTTCCCATGATGCACCTGTCACGGAACCCTCCTCAGCAATCTTGCCAAAACCCAGGCAGTCATGTTCAGCCCACTAGCTGAACAAGCTCAGGTAGGCAATGTTCTGCCTGCAGCTGGAGGCTCTATCTTTATGATGCCAGAACCACTGGACTGAAGTGCAATGAGACACCCTGTTCCCCGCCAGCGAGAGGAGCCAGGAACTTTCATGCCACACAGTCCCTCCCACACACCAGCTCCCCTACTACGCTGGGAGGCACTCCTTACCAAGGATGCAAAAGCAATACTCCTTCATGATGACTTCGCTGTGGAAGTTAAAGTTGTAACAAAAATAAATCTTCCTTCAGCCGCCAGTAACTGGGATATTGAGTTCCTCCACCTGCCTGACCAAGAAGGAGAAACAGAATAGATGCCAAGCGATCCTTTCATCTAGCTGGACTGAGGTGGCCTGCTAGCTGGAGCGAAGCATGAGATTCCCATTCCCAGCTCTGCCACTGAGACACCCCGGGCCCCACGGGGACCTCAGACTCACTGGGACGCTGGACCCCTCCCACAGTCCCAGGCTCCCTCGCCAGCCTGACCTGCACATCCAGCATGTAGCAAAGCAGGACTTCACCACGGTTTCTGATCCAGGACAGCAACTGAGTGTGCCAAATAATTTACCTCTGCTCAAGGAGCCTCCAGAGGATTCGTTGAGCAAGTCTCGTGACACCCTGCAATTTTCAAGAGCACAGAGAATCTGGAGCATCTGGCCTGTGAACCTCACTTGTTACTTCTGTGTCTCTGTGTGGAGAGGAGGCAGCCTCACAACTGTGGTGGGTACTCTCTTCCTGCATGCGTGAGAGAAACCCTTCATGGTGCCAAGCAGCAGACGTCTGGGGCATCATTCTGAAGAGCAGAAGCGAGTTCTCAGCAGAACCCGTATTTCCGTGAATCAAGCTATTGTTAAGGGACTGTGACTGCTCCCCCTTGCCAGTCTGATCTGGGACGTGGCGTCTTCAGTATCAGCAGATTCTGCCAGTCCTCAGACACCGGCAGACCCATGTCAGTGCGGTCAGCGTCACAATGGTACACCCTCCGTGAACCCAAGAGGCCTGAATTCAGGGGGAGGGAGAGGAGAAAGGGAGGTCATTTATGGATGCAGATCTGAAAAAATCCCCTAACCGCCCCTCTGGGTGCTCTTAGGCCTTCCCCGTTCCTTCTAGCTTCCCTTTCCATTGCATCTCAAGGCTCTTTGACCTCAATCAGATGGCAAACCACCCTCAGATGTCAGCCCTGATCACTGACGAAGATGAAGACATGCTGAGTTACATGATCAACTTGGAGGTGAGGCGGGGAAGACTCTGGCTGGAGGACTGAGTGGGGGAGGCTAAGGGAGACAATTGATTCCTGCAAGCAACAGTGGGCACCTCACCCAAAAAGGTGTTGAAGCTGTATCCACCTTGTCCTGACAGGTGAAAGAAGCGAAGCATCCCATTCATCTCTGCCAGATCATGTTGTTCTTTCGGAATAACCCCTACTTCCAGAATAAAGTGATTAGCAAGGAGTATCTCGTGAACGTCACAGGTGACAGGTGGCTCCCAGGATGGGTAGGGGAAGGAAGAAGGTGGGTGGATCAGTGCCAACGTGTTCCAACCCCCTTCCCAAATAATCCTCTGTCTGTAGAATACAGGGCTTCTCATTCCACTCCAATTCAGTGGTGCCAGGATTATGAAGTTGAGGCCTATCGCCGCAGACACAACAGCAGCGGTCTTAACTTCTTCACCTGCTCTTCTGACCATGATTTTGCAGGATCCAATAGGATTACTGAGGTGGGTCCTTGCTGGAAAACATGAGGAATGACCCCCGTGCATTCCCAGCTGCCCGGGTGCCCAGTCTGAGCTCTCACGAGGCCTTTTCCAATTGATTCCCCTGACAGATCCTATATAAGGACCTGTGACGCAATCCCCTGCAATATACTACAGGAGGATGAAGCCACCTGAAGAGGGAACAGAGATTTCAGGTGAGCCATACAGTTGGAACTGGAGCTGTCTGATACCCATGATAAGGGTGTTGACACACCTCTCTATTCAGGGAGGCTGGATGCTCATTTCGGAAATGTAGAACCTGGGGGTCGTTTTATCCATGTTGAAATGCCTTGAGAGGAAGACACAGCGTGACAGAATCCAGGACATTCATGGCATTGGGCTGAAAAAGACACATGAAACACTGCACTGCAAAGCAGGTTATAACTGTGGAGTCCTAAGCCCAGGGAAGCATACTTCCCAGACTCACTGAGAAGTAAAGCCGAATTATTAACTTCAATTTGTGGCCCTTGGTTCCATGGCCATCAACCCGACGGGGAGTCATCTTACCAACCCCTAAAGCTTGGGCTCCCTGAATGTGCCTGGTTGTCATCCTTGCCACAAACCACAAAGGACTGTTTAGATCCATGGATTTTCTTGAGCTATTACCCCATCGGATTTCTGTGTGCTTTTAGTGTAGAGTGCATCTTTTGAGCTGACTCCTGTCACAGAGAATACTGAAAATGCGGCAGGTATTGCAGAGAATAGTTTGTAACACATGCATGGGAGGAGGAAGTTGAAGAGATCACAGATGGGGAAGGGGTAGTCATTTCTCAGCAGGCCCTAAAATTAAAACACTCTAAATCGTGGCTCAGAGGAGATGCATTTTGACATAGGTTTGTGTTTCTCTAGGGAAGGCGCAGATGTTGGGTTGAATATGATGGAGCATCGGACACAGGTGCTGTGTTCACCTAACACAGCAGAACTCCTGAACACTTACTACAGTACACAGGATGTCAGTACTCAGCATAGTCTTATGCACAGAAACTGAAGTACAAGCAGATCCAGTCACAAAAAAATGCAGACAGGAAGGGGTGTGGGGAATTGGATTGTATGGAATGAAAAATAAACAGTATTAAGGATGTGTGGCTCTGTGTGTGTGTGTGTGTGTCTGTGTGTGTGTGTTTGTGTGTCTATGTATGTGCATATGTTCATCCCCTGGATTCAGGTGTCATAATGAATTGATCAATGTATATGTTGGATTCTTTTGATGGAAATGACCAGTCTGTGTGGGAGCTGGGCCTCTGAATTTGTAGAGTGAATGGGTGTGAAATGTTTTGGGATTCTTTAGGTAGGACAGTGTTGGGGAGGTACAAGAAACCAAAGACAGTTAAGTTGGAAGCTTACTTCATGCTATGGAAGCAGAGATAGTTCAATGACATTGGGTGATGGACACTGAGATATCCAGGGGTTTCCTGGGGTAAGGTACCTCCAAAATCCTTCATTTTGGGTATCATCAGACACATTAAGATAGCACAGGATGATGGAAATCTTATGGTTAACTTTTGTGTTGAATTCACAAGTGATTTTTCTTTAGAGGTGAATGCATAATCTTTGTCTGGGACAATCAGCCTCTCAGGACTTCTCACACATCAACGTGAGAAGAAATGAGCATATAAGGTATATGAAAGCTCTATGGGAAAGGTTTCAGAGGCATATGAGAAGACACTCAGGATATGCCTTTTTTTCTTTTCTTTCTTTTTTTTTTTTTTTTCTGACGTAGGTGACTAAGGCAGAACACAAACATGCAGAAGTGAGGGGAAAGGTGGTGGATTTGTGGAATGTAAGATTCCCATGCCTGGAGTCTCTGTCACTTGATGACCCGGAATATGGACGGTGTTGTTGATGTTTACATCTTTATTTGGGTTAAGCTTTTCTCCAAGATCTTTTATTAGGTGAGGAGGCAAAAATGTATGTCGCTAACACCAATGCGAGTGCGTTGTGTGCAGGGGTAGAGCCTGGCTCTCTGCGTGAAGGACCTCCGTAATTCTCTCCTCCACATGACATGGGACATTTAATGTTAAAATGATTTCATATCATGTAAAGAAGGTGAATTCTGAAACACAAGTTTTTCTTGTCTGAAACAACTTGTCACAATTTGTTCTTGTATGACTCTGTCCTTCTTTGCCTAAATTACTAGATGTTCGTGACAACTGAAATACTCTTTCTGGCTTTGGATAATCCCATGGCTCCACAAGGCCTTTTCTACCAACGAGTTGGAGGCAGACATTAATTCTCAAGTAAAAGTTCATTTTTGATTGTTAGGAACCAGTTATTATTTTTCTCAGATTACTGTACATAAGGTTTTTTCCATACCTACACAACCATGAGCCAAAAGCAACTTTCAGTGTCTACTAAAACTTAAAATAGAAAAGTATAACCGGGAACAAAGATGCACTTTCTGCTATGTACTAGGAAGTGTGCTCGATGTAACAGAAATAAAAGCAAGAAGGAAAACTTAAATATGTACTTCAATCCATTCAACGATCAACGCCTTAGTACATGGTACAGTGAGGACAAAATACCCACAATTTACAATGAAGAAAAACATGTAACATCTAAGCTGTTTTGGAAGCATAAATGGCTATTTGTGAGACACACGCTGGGAAGATTCACTCTCAAGAAGTCCAACAAAGCACGTTGGTGATAGTATAAAGAGTACCGGGAACTAATAGGAGGTTGGAGTGATGTTGTAAAACAGAACAGCTTGAAAGGGTCCAGAATGAAATGATTTTGATGGTAATATAAAGGAATTTAGCACGTAATAGAATTACACAAAACTTTAAAGCTTAATAAACACACAATCCCCAGAATTTAAGATTCAATAAGACAGAGACCATTGGTTGGATCAAAAGAAGTCCCCAAACACACTGGGAAAAGGGAGTCTTTAGGTATTCATGTTACGAGAAGTCACTGTGTTAACAGGATAACAATATTTGTAGGAGAACAAGAGCAAGGATGGGGCAAAAATGCCAGGTAGTCATTCTGTTACCCAATTTCAATCTTCTCATATTAGTTTCTACTTTCAAGTACTTAACACTTCCTTCAGTGTAAAAATCTGGTTGAAATATACTTTCTCAAGAATGTATTTGTAGAAAATGTGAAAAATCTTTTCTTCTTGTGAGTCTGTCTTGGTGTCTCTGTGTAGAAATTTTCCACCTTGTAAGTTTTTCTAGCTTTCTATCCGTAGTTTGTCTATGCTATAGATGTATTTCCATGAATTGGAACTACATCCATTAATAGCATTTAAGAAATACTGACTGATTTCTCTCCTTTTTGTGAGAGTTCCTCCTAAGTTTGAATGCTGCATGAAAGCTTTGAAAATCCATTTCCTATTGTATTGAAACACCCACGTAGAAATCGGATTGCCATACGTTAATTTACCTAACGTTAATTCCAATATCCTTCCAACTGCACTTGCACTTACTAGGGCAAAAAGAAGAAGGTATCTAAAGCATTCCAGATCACATGACACTACGCCACCTTCAAAAGCTTAGTAACAGCAAAAAGACCCTGTAATGCTGTAAAGTGAAGAACAGTTAGGGGATCATGAATAAGGGACTGTTACATCTCCATTCGTATCCTCGACAGCATTTTTCGCAACTGCAGCGTTCTCAAAATACATGCAAAGCATTTGAGCTTGCTGATTTCCCCTTCATTTCACAGAAGAACTTCAGTATGTGAAAATATTTAAATTTATATGATGGACTCAACCTAGTACTAAGAAACCAAAAAATGAAATTGCATTTCACATCATTACTGTGATTCTTCACACTATGTCATGGCAATAGTCTGCCTATTTTATTCCAATTGTTATCCACCTCCACAACATATTTACTTTTGCTCATTTTCCTTTCTCAGCAGAAGGTGACCTCTACCACAGACCCTTCAGCTGCTGCCATGAGAATTTTCCCAACATGAAGTTTAAACTTGAAAATTAGAGTATAATAACAACTAACTATTTCAATTTATGTCTTCAGTATACATATGAAGTATGTATTTACTTTGGAAAACTATATAGCACCGATATATAAATGTGTATATATATGCATAGATGCACACCTATATACCTATATACACACATATATTTATACACACACAAACATACACACAACATACGTAAACACACACACACACACACAGAAACACACATATGTATAAGAGTTGCCTGCCAATATGGGAACATATTTCCCAAATCCTGCTCTAACAGCCTTTTCATTGATTTCTAAACAGAGGCCACCAATGTTAAGCTTGCCAGGCCGATCTGCTTCCATCAGGTGCTGTAAATGGTAAATTAAAAAAAAAAAAAAAGAAATCTATATTTAGGTCATCATAAAGAAGCCAAAAAGATAAAATTTTATTACACACTCTGTTGAAAACTCAAGTGAAATTCCCTTACAGAGGGTGACAGCTTTTTAATAATTCTTACCTCCTTTTTTTCATGAAATGACCATGAATTTCACAATGAAAAATTGGACACAATTACTGAGCACATGCATTAAGAGATCAAACACAAATTCTATTATTCAAATTCTGTGAAAAGTTTTCCCGGATTAAAAATAACACCTCAAAATCAATTCACTCACCACACACTCTGTAGGATAATGTAGCCCACCTCTGTTTTACAATTGATAGTCCCTTTTCATCTTGGTATTCACATCATTTATTTATTTGTTTCAGTGTCCCAAGTTATTTGAAAGAATGTGTCATCTAAAAAAATAACATTCTTTATTCAAAATGACTAGCCACATTACTTGTTATGAATTGTTTCTTGCCTGTTCTATTAACACTTACATAAAATGTCCAAGCTACTTGAAAGGCTCAGGCAAGAAAATCACTTGTATCTGGCGAAGGGCAGAGATTCTACGGACTGAGATTGCACTACTGTACTCCAGCCAGGATGAGAAAAAGAAATTGCATCATCATCATCATCCAATAAAATATAAAATATAATAAATCCTCACGTAACAATTTAACCCATCACGTTTCGACCGTGTATTGCATTGTACTGATGTTCTCTATTGTACACTAAACACACAAATCATTCTCTTGTAAGGACACATTCACACTTAGGTTTATTGAGGCATTGTTCACAATAGCAAAGACATGGAACCAACTCCAATGCCCACCAATGATACCCTGGATGAAGACAATGAGGCACATACACACCATGGAATAGTAAGCATCCACACAAAGGATGCATTTCTGTCCTTTGCAGAGACATGGCTGATGCTGGAAAGCATCATTCTCAGCAAAATAACACAAGAACAAAAAGGAAAAGAACACTGCATGTTCTCGCTCTTAAGTTGGATGTGAACAAGGAAAACAGATGGATACAGGAAGGGGAACATGACACACAGGGGCTTGTCAGTTGTTGAAGGGGTAGCGGAGGGATAGCATTAGGAGAAATACCTAAAGTGTGTGACGGTTGATGGGTGCAGGAAAGCACCATGGCACGTGTATACCTAGGTAACAGAAAAGCACATTCTGCACAGGTACCCCAGAACTTAAAGTATATCAAAAAAGAAATACATATACTCTCCGTGTATTAAAATATATATAATACACAACTTCATCTCTACGCAAATACATATATAAATACTGTTACATATATTGTATATGGTTAGGAATACTTATCTTTTTAAACCTGCCATATGGATTACACGGTTTATACATACATTATTTTATAAGATATTAACTTAAAAGTATGAGTTATATTTTCTATGACATGTAAATTCCATATTACTTGACGGACAGTAAAACATTTCACGTGGTATATATTTCACGAGTGCCACGTAACACTGAGGCATAAATAAGGGGAACTCTGGTGAAAAGAGTGAAATCAAATAGGAGACGGAATTTAGAGGAAAGCTATAAACAAAAACCGCCTAAATACTCAGGATCGTTATGTGAATATTCCTCATGCCCTCAACTAAGTAGCTTTAGGCAAAGCACAAGTTACAGAGTCACATGAAAGGAGTGAGTCTATCGCCTCCTCTGGCCTTCCCTTGGTTGAAGCGTCATCATTTGTTGGGTCTCTCTGCTTGATTCTGTCACTCCCTTGCAGCTTCCAATTTGTGCTCCTAGTAGCCAGAATTATACTCAGTGTGAAAGCAAAAGGTTAGGGCTTTGATCTCACCCAAGTATTTTCCTTCATTCATCTTGCCACATGAAAGGAATATGATTGCTTCCTTAGTTCCAGTCTCAGAATTATTTCAGTGGTGATTATCTCTGCCTGGAGTTATCTTCCCCCATCTATGTTCCTAGATTACTTCCCTAATAGTAATTACTGCTGCCCTGAGACTTTGGTAGCCGAGGAATCTAACTAGTGATACTACAGTCTTGGCAGGCTAGGATAAAACACCGGAAGGAAAGAAACACAACAATTTTGACTTCCGCCTTCTCAAATATCTCTGAATATGCTTTCAGCCTTCTCAAATATCTCTGAATATACCTTCAATAAATATACTTTTTCCACATAACAACCGCTTTCTACTTAATTCCTCAAGTAACTCTTGGTGTTGGATTCTTGGCATTCTTCAACTTGATTCACAGCGTATGTACATGAAAGCGAATTCAGAATTTCATGTGTCAGCAAATACAATGTTCAAAATGATGCAAAATACAAATGTGAAATATATTCAAATACCTACCCACTCAGACGATTTTTTATTAACTATCTGCGTATTCTCCTCAGGTGGGAGAAAATAGTATCAGAGTTCTGGAATAATTTATGAAAGACAAAATGATAATAGTGTACAAGGATAACCTGTTCACAATACTGTATTCAGTAAATGGAAACATTAATTTTGTAATGTTATGAAAGTATTGAGTAAGTAAATGAAATATATGATTTTTGTAATTCTAAAATATGTGAACAGGAATAACAAAGAAGAGGCCTTAACATACATAAACAAACAATTCAGGCTGGGTATGATGGCTCGCACCTGGAAGCAGAGCGTTTTGGGAGGCTGATGCGTTTGGATCGCTTGAGGTCAGGAGTGCAAGACCAGCCTGAAAAACAGGGTGAAACCCAGTCTTGACTAAAAATACAAAAATTAGCTGGAGATTGTGGCGTGCGCCTGTAATACCAGCTCCTCGGAAGGCTGAGGCAGGGGAATTGCTTGAAGCTGGCAGGCAGAGGTTGCAGTGGGCCAAGATCGGGCCGCTTCACTGCAGCCTGGGTGACAGAGCGAGACTCCATCTCAAAGAAATACACACACACACACACACACACACACACACACACGCGCGCACACACACACACACGCACACATCCCAAAAATGAATGAAGTACCAAAAACTCTGGTCTAGACAAAATGCTCACAGGACACTCACATATAGAACAGAAAAAATAAATCAATAAATAAAACTTCTTTAAAACAAAAGTTCCAAAAAAGTCCTTTAAAACAAAAACACCTTCTCATGGGTTGCACTCTCAACATCACCTCAAAAATCCTGCCAGAACTTTAGCTGAATTATAGGTTTTGAACCAAACAGAGGTGTTGGGCGTGGCTTCTGAGGAGAATCAATATTATCATACCTGGCAACTAACTCAGGGGAAGCCATCACTGTGGTCTCACCCAGTACACAATTTACATCCACAGATAGAGGTGGAAAGGCTGAAGGCAGCATGTACCTTTTTCTTTCCAGATTCAGAACAATAATTTAAGATCGACTGAATGACAGGGCTGAATGAACTGTAACATAACTATGAATAAAACTTGCCCCTTGCTTCTTATAGTGCAGAACACAAAAATAAGAGAATAACTGTAGCCCTTCGGAGTGCACACATCTAGGGCCTCTCAATGCCATGACGGTGACACCCTCTTTGGAGCTTTGCATTTCCTAGCATCTCCAAGCTTCTGGACCCCACTACATTTCCCAGTCTCAGCTGTGGATGCTGCCTGCAGAATGCCTGGCCCAGCTGCTGCTTCTCCATGAGATGGCACTTCTGTTGACACCTAAAAAAATTCTTGTTTTGCCACAGCTGGCATGCCTGGCTGAGTTTAGTGGTTGGAGCTCACACTTGTTCATACACCACTCACCACTCAGCCATGCTTGCCCTTGGCAGGTAAAAAAATCCTGGATCATAATGCAGGTTCAGTGCAGCATGTCAGATAGAGTGTGGAGAACAAACGTAGCCAGCCTGAGAAAAACTCGAGCAAAGGCACCACCGGCCACAAAGGTTTTCATCTTGCAAAGTGACTCCCCTAAAATTCTCTAACAAAAGAAGCATAGACAGTTGTGTTTAAATGCCTTAGTTCTCTTAAACCTTGAGATACTGGTAATAAATTGTCTGACATTTTAATATGTTAACCTTATTTGGAAAGCATTATATTTCAACATTATTGGGAGATACAATTTGAATAGTTGGTATTTGCATTGAACCACTTGAGTCCCAAGAATATATTTGCATCAAACAATTGATTCGGAAAATATATATTACTGAAATATAGGCACTGGACTTCAGATTAGCATTCTTTCAGTAGACTATGCAGCTTACGAATAGAAGACAATTTCTAATCCATGAACGTTGATATTTTGTACTCATAAGTTTTTGGGCAGCGGTGCTTTTGCACCATTGTAAGAGGATGAGCAGCATTTCTGGCTTTTTACATTAAGTGCAATAGAAACATCCTTTTTCTGTGGTTGAAATACCCAAATATCTTTGCATCTTGTGGAAGCCAAATTGTCGATGCAGACTATCTTTGAGAGTTATGAAGAATCAGATAAAACCCACTTTTAACAATTTTGCAGAAGCCATGCAGGGTGGTTCACACCTGTAATCCCAGCACTTTGGGAGACCTGGTTGGGAAATCAGCCTAGGTCAGGAGTTCAGGACCAGGCTGGCCAACATCGTGTAACCTTGTCTATACTAAAACTACAATAAATAAATGTATAAATAATATTATCTGGGTATGGTGACAGTTGCCTGTAATACCAGCTACTTGGGAGGTTGAGGCAGGAGAATTGGTTAAACTCAGGAGGTGAGAATGAACCGTGATCATGCCATTGCGCCGCAGCCTGATGATGATAGTGAAACTGTCAAAAAATAAAAATAAAAACAAAACAAAACAAAACAAAATTTTATATGAGATTTTAATTTTCTCTAACTTTCTAATATCCTGTCTAATATCCTGTCATTTATGAAATGAACCAGCATGCCCTGCCTGTTACCTGGAACTTAATATAAAACAAAATTAAATAAATGAAAGAAAACTAGAAAGACTTTCTTTTCTTAGAGGTGAGGATATAGTAACAGAAATGTGTGCCATACTTTATTTAAGACGTTTTGTAATTACAAATCAGAGTTGTAACATACTGGGTTGAAAAGCAAATAAGTAGTATATCTCAATTCTTAGTTAATTGAATTTTTCTTATACTTTTAGAATGGAATCCCACACTGTCTCTTTGGATGAAGTGCAGTGGTGGAATCTTATCACACTGCAGTGCCCTGCCTCCCAAGTTCAAATGTTTAGTATTCCTCAGCTTCTTGAATAGCTGAGATTACAGGTGCACACCAGCACACTTGAGGGGTTTTCATCATATTGGCCACTTTTGTCTGAAATTCCTAGCCCCAAGCACTCTGCCTGTCTTGGCTTTTAAAAGTACTGGAATTATAGGTGTGAGCCACTATGCCCAGCTGACGTTTGGCTGCATTTCCAATTGAGAAGAACATTCATCAGGCAAAACACTATTTTTTATATCATATTTTTGGTGAGTTTGTTTATATGTCTCATAATTAAAGAACAAATTTAAGTGCAATGTCTTTTTATTGGGAAAGAGTTTATTTCCATTAATACATAAATAGAAGAGTAGGTTCATTTAGAAAGATATTTTTCTATGGTGAAGAGTTCTCGGGTCTTAGAAATGCTTTAAATATCTCATTTGGAGAACTCATTGCATTTATTGATTGCACGTGGGGTTTTTTCTTTGGATTTGCTCTTATAAGAATATTCAAAGTTGTTTCAGGATACAACGAGATGTTTAATTGTGTCAAATAAACTGAAAGAATTTCTTTGAAAGACAAATTTTGCTTAAGCTATGTTTTCTACTGATAGTGTGTGATTACTTTTTCTAACTTACTAGGAATTAATTGATGTTCAAATCTTCCCAGAATCAAAAGTTCACCTACAGCATTTAACAAGTAAGGAACTGCCACCAGAGCAGACTGTTGTAAACCATAACTCACCTACCACCGTCAACCCTGGTTTTGAGCTACCTCTAGCACCAGTTATTGGCTGGGTAAAGATATCTCAAATAGATACTGTACTGTTTGAATGAAATACATTACACAGACAAACAAATAACTAGTGCATATTAAAATTATAAAGAGGTTTTTTAAAAAATTAATAATAGCTTTGTTTGAAATTATATTTTTACAATGTGTAATTTACCATGGTGGGTTTCATTTAATCATATAGGAAGAAATAGAAAGACATTAGAGTAACAAGAAACCAAATTTAATGGTACAAAAGTTTACATTTAATATGTATGCATTAAACAGAATTTTCTAACCCAAACATTGAAGTTGCTTAGTATTGTTTTAGTTAAATTCCAAGAGAAGTATTGTTTTGAAAATCATAACGTGAAAAGACATCTGTGTGCACGTTATTTTCAAATGTGCCCATCAATTAAACAAAATGTGTAACAATGTTGAAATCTTACACAGAAGTGAAACTCATAGTGAGAGTTAATATAAGTAATTTAAAAGCAGTAACATAAAATTTAGTTCATTTCAGGAGATATCAGAAGTTTACGAATGTAGTTAGCAACAGTATTCTGTACAGATATTTAATTGAAGAGTGTGAAGTTAGTTTTTGTTTTTATCTCTGTGAGCAAACTTTTTGGCACATTGCAGGAGTTTCTAGCTAAACTCAGTGTTTAATAGGTCAGATTTTTATTTGTCCTGTGGGATCTATGTAGAGAGAAGAGTTCCTTTTCAAAAACACATATTTCTGTTAATTTATTTAACTATTGTATTGGCATAGTAAATATATATTTTGAAAAGAATTTTTTAAACAAACACTACCATTATGAAACATTTAGGAAATCTTTTCAGGGGTTAATATATATTTGCAAATATATAAGAGGGCATGTAATAAAAATTTTTAACTTGCCACCAGAATTATATTTCTTGTTCAGAGATATTTTTTGAAGTATATGCACTTCCTAATGCATAGAGCTATTATTTCTTCTTCCTCCTCCTCCTTCTCCTATGCTTCCTCCTCCTCCTCTTCTTCTTCTCAGAAATGAGGATATGAAATATACAAATAGTTGTTTGTTTTTACTTAGTCACACACCTGTCAATACATGAAGATCTGTTTATTTCTGTATTTTAGCTATACAATTGGCAGTTCAATGTGCTCTAATTTATGCAATCCACATCTAAGATGGATTGATGTGTAAGTTGTCTTGAGTTTTACAAAAGAGAGCAGTATCTTCAGTTTTCACAGGGATTTTAAGTACACCACCTAATTGACTTTATCTCACAATGTAATGAATATAAACAATAATCACTATTTAATGAGAAAAAAATCAGATATTTATGTGAAGATTATAGTTTTTAGGTCTCAGAACAATAATTGTTATGAAGTGCTCAATTTAAACTGAGAAAACTCTCATGTCTCATTGATAAAACTTTCTGGTGACTGTGTGTTGAAAACACTTATTTTAAGTACAAAAGTTGTTTTTTTTATCAGTAAACCCACAAAGATTAAAGTTGTTTGTGTTAGCATGTGAAAATTTAATACTGTACCATCTTATATGATGTTTCCCAAGAAAACTGTTACAGAAGAAATGCCATTAAAATGCGGAAATATGATATCTCTAGTTAATGGTCTGTATATTGGATCACCTTGCTGATGATTTATAACTTTAAAATACCATTTCAAAATTGCTGTGTTAGCCTGATAAAATGAATTTCCCAGCCTGATTAGAAGAACAACGGACAGAATCATCATTTCTGTAGGGTATGCATATATTTTCTTCTCTCAAGTTGAGAAACACTCAGTTAGTAGGAATACCTTTCCCCGATTGGACCCTGACTACAAAAAATGATTTGTAGGACTCAAAGAGGCTGGCACACTAGTCGCAGAAATTGTGTGAGTGAGCAACCCTACACAATCTCAGTTATCAGAAACAGTATTTCTAACAATTGAAAACACATGTGGTGATGTAGGTAATGATTGTTCAATGATGAGAAACAAAAGTGTGAGGTAAATTTGAATTATTTATTTGTTTTAATATTCTGATACCAGCTACTGTTTTTCTTCCTGACATTACAGTACTTTCATGAGATTTTGTTAGGACTGTATTTCGATGACATGACTAGAATGTCTAAGATAGTATGACTGGCACATTTATCGCACTCACTATCGAACTACTTGAAATTTTACTTGAAAATGTTTATAGTGTTTTGTCTGTTTTCAAAACACTATTGATATAGTCACATTTGTATGATATGGTAAATGCAATCAGATTTTTAAGAATAAACATATTTAGTTTTGATAAGCATATTCTCATCTTGTTTATAAAATATGCAATTTTTTTAACTTTTATCCTATTTATTATATAAGTTGTGTTTGCTTTTAGGATTTTCTGTGTATTTTTCTCAAATTAGGTGTTTTTCTGCTAAAGAAAATAATTGTATTTCAGATAATGCTGGATAGACCTGTAATCTACGTTCTTTCACAATTACAATAATGCTGCAAAAATTATAAAAGCACATGTTCAAAAATAGAAAGTATATTATTTATAGTAAGGCAACAAAATAGTTAGGCTTTAATGGCAGATCACATCATAAAGATGGAGCGATTTAAGGAAGTGAATATAGAAAATTTGAATTTTCACAATGTTTATAGCCAAACTGTTTATCATTCCTTTACTTTTTTGTGTAGATATTGATAGAAACTAAAGAAAGAATTTACAATATTTTAACTGTAGTCAACAGTTCTAAAATTTCTACATTTCCTATCCTCAGTGGGCAGAAATAATTTGGGTTTCAAATAGCATCTCAGCACTTATCATTTATGGAGATTACAAAAAATACTTTCCTCTGACTTTCTAGATTTGATAAATCACACTATCCAGGCATTACAACCTGGGTAGCATTTCTTTTAGTAGAGTCTTCTTACGGGATGTCCACTCTCACTTGGTTAGCAGTCACTACTGAACAAAATGGTAGAATTTAAGTTCTGATCCTGTAGCTGGTTTTCCCCCTAAGGTTTGGAATTTGAAACAGATAGAGATGGCTAATGGTACTGGCAAGAAGTGCATGAGGTAGACAGAATATAACATTCCAATTAACTGAACACAATTGCGCTTTGTTGCTTGTGCTTTTTGTTGTCTCAGCCATTCCCTGTGGCATGCATGTCTGCCTAGTTATGTTTCTCTGGGTGAACTTTGTCAAGACATGAAGCAGGCTATTTTTATTGCTATATCAAAAACCTCAGATACAAACCAAAGCTTAGAGAGATATGTTGCATATGCATAAAACAACTGTATTTGCTAGGTAGCTACAAGGAAATTATGACTTTTGGAGCTTCTGTGTATGCTCTCGATCTTTCCACAAGTACTCTTAATAGCCATGTTTATTGGTTGATAATAATTCTCAATACATCACATAAATTATATCATGTACTCATTGGTTTCAAAGAACATCTTTATTTCTGCCTTCATTTCGTTATGTACCCAGTACTCATTCAGGAGCAGGTTGTTCAGTTTCCATGTAGTTGAGCGGTTTTGATTGAGTTTCTTAGTCCTGAGTTCTAGTTTGATTGCACTGTGGCCTGAGAGACTGTTATAATTTCTGTTCTTTTACATTTGTTGAGGAGTGCTTTACTTCCAATTATGTGGTCAATCTTGGAATAAGTGTGATGTGGTGCTGAGAAGAATGTATGTTCTGTTGACTTGGGGTGGAGAGTTCTATAGATGTCTATTAGGTCCGCTTGGTGCAGAGATGCGTTCAATTCCTGGATATCTGTGTTAACTTTCTGTCTCGTTAATCTATCTAATGTTGACAGTGGACTTTTGAAGTCTCCCACTATTATTGTATGGGAGTCTAAGTCTCTTTGTAAGTCTCTAAGGACTTGTTTTATGAATCTGGGTGCTCCTGTATTGGGTGCATATATATTTAGGAGAGTTAGCTCTTCCTGTTGAATTGATCCCTTTACCATTATGTAATGTCCTTCTTTGTCTCTTTTAATCTTTGATGGTTTAAAGTCTGTTTTATCAGAGAGTAGGATTGCAACCCCTGCTATTTTTTTGTTCTCCATTTGCTTGGTAGATCTTCCTCCATCCCTTTATTTTGAGCCTATGTATGTCTCTGCATGTGAGATGGGTCTCCTGAATACAGCAGACTGATGGGTCTTGACTCTTTATCCAGTTTGCCAGTCTGTGTCTTTTAATTGGAGCATTTAGTCCATTTACATTTAAGGTTAATATTGTTATGTGTGAACTTGATCCTGCCTTTATGATATTAACTGGATATTTTGCTCGTTAGTTGATGCAGTTTCTTCCTAGCCTCGATGGTCTTTACATTTTGGCTTGTTTTTGCAATGGCTGTTACTTGTTGTTCCTTTCCATGTTTAGGGCTTCCTTCAGGGTCTCTTGTAAGGCAGGCCTGGTGGTGACAAAATCTCTAAGCATTTGCTTGTCTGTAAAGGATTTTATTTCTCCTTCACTTATGAAACTTAGTTTGCCTGGATATGAAATTCTGGATTTACAACATACCAGAATCTCTGGGACAAATTTAAAGCAGTGTGTAGAGGGAAATTTATAGCACTAAATGCCCATAAGAGAAAGCAGGAAAGATCTTTGACACTCTAACTTCACAATTAAAAGAACTAGAGAGGCAAGAGCAAACACATTCAAAAGCTAGCAGAAGGCAAGAAACTAAGATCAGAGCAGAACTGAAGGAGATAGAGACACAAAAAACCCTCCAAAAAATCAATGAATCCAGGAGTTGGTTTTTTGAAAAAATCAACAAAATTGACAGACCGCTAGCAAGACTAATAAAGAAGAAAAGAGAGAGGAATCAAATAGACGCAATAAAAAATGATAAAGGGGATATCACCACCGACCCCACAGAAATACAAACTACCATCAGAGAATACTATAAAAACCTCTATGCTAATCAACTAGAAAATCTAGAAGAAATGGATAATTTCCTGGACACTTACACTCTTTCAAGACTAAAGCAGGAAGAAGTTGAATCCCTGAATAGACCAATAGTAGGCTCTGAAATTGAGGCAATAATTAATAGCCTACCCACCAAAAAAAGTCCAGGACCAGATGGATTCACAGCTGAATTCTACCAGAGGTACAAGGAGGAGTTGGTACCATTCCTTCTGAAACTATTCCAATCAATAGAAAAAGAAGGAATCCTCCCTAACTCATTTTATGAGGCCAACATCATCCTGATACAAAAGCCTGGCAGAGACACAACACAAAAAGAGAATTTTACACCAATATCCCTGATGAACATCGATGCAAAAATCCTCAATAAAATACTGGCAATCTGGATTCAGCAGCACATCAAAAAGCTTATCCAGCATGATGAAGTGGGCTTCATCCCTGGGATGCAAGACTGGTTCAACATTCGCAAACCAATAAAGGTCATCCAGCACATAAACAGAACCAAAGGCAAGAACCACATGATTATCTCAATAGATGCAGAAAAGACTTTTCACAAAATTCAACAGCCCTTCATGCTAAAAACGCTCAATAAATTCGGTATTGATGGAACGTACCTCAAAATAATAAGAGCGATTTATGACAAACCCACAGCTAATATCATACTGAATGGGCAAAAACTGGAAAAATTCCCTTTGAAAACTGGCACAAGACAGGGATGCCCTCTCTCACCACTCCTATTCAACATAGTGTTGGAAGTTCTGGCTAGGGCAATCAGGCAAGAGAAAGAAACAAAGGGTATTCAGTTAGGAAAAGAAGAAGTCAAATTGTCCCTGTTTGCAGATGACATGATTGTATATTTAGAAAACCCCATCGTCTCAGCCCAAAATCTCCTTAAGCTGATAAGCAACTTCAGCAAAGACTCAGGATACACAATTAATGTGCAAAAATCACAAGCATTATTATACACCAGTAACAGACAAACAGAGAGCCAAATCATGAATGAACTTCCATTCACAATTGCTTCAAAGAGAATAAAATACCTAGGAATCCAACTTACAAGGGATGTAAAGGACCTCTTCAAGGAGAACTACAAACCACTGCTCAGTGAAATCAAAGAGGACACAAACAAATGGAAGAACATACCATGCTCATGGATAGGAAGAATCAATATGAAAATGGCCATACTGCCCAAAGTTATTTATAGATTCAATGCCATCCCCATCAAGCTACCAATGAGTTTCTTCACAGAATTGGAAAAAACGGCTTTAAAGTTCATATGGAACCAAAAAAGAGCCCGCATTGCCAAGACAATCCTAAGTCAAAAGGACAAAGCTGGAGGCGTCACACTACCTGACTTCAAACTACACTACAAGGCTACAGTAACCAAAACAGCATGGTATGGTACCAAAACAGAGATATAGACCAATGGAACAGAACAGAGTCCTCAGAAATAATACCACACATCTACAGCCATCTGATCTTTGACAAACCTGAGAGAAACAAGAAATGGGGAAACGATTCCCTATTTAATACATGGTGCTGGGAAAATTGGCTAGCCGTAAGTAGAAAGCTGAAACTGGATCCTTTCCTTACTCCTTATACGAAGATTAATTCAAGATGGATTAGACTTAAATGTTAGACCTAATACCATAAAAACCCTAGAAGAAAACCTAGGAAATACCATTCAGGACATAGGCATGAGCAAGGACTTCATGTCTAAAACACCAAAAGCAACAGCAGTAAAAGCCAAAATTGACAAATGGGATCTAATTAAACTAAAGAACTTCTGCACAGCAAAAGAAACTACCACCAGAGTGAACAGGCAACCTACAGAATGGGAGAAAATTTTTGCAATCTACTCATCTGACAAAGGGCTCATCTCCAGAATCTACAAAAACTCAAACAAATATACAAGAAAAAAACAAACAACCCCATCAAAAAGTGGGCAAGGGATATGAACAGACATTTCTCAAAAGAAAACTTTCATACAACCAACAGACACATGAAAAAATGCTCATCATCACTCGCCATCAGAGAAATGCAAATCAAAACCACAATGAGATACCATCTCACATCAGTTAGAATGGCAATCATTAAAAAGTCAGGAAACAACAGGTTTGGAGAAGATGTGGAGAAATAGGAACACTTTTACACTGTTGGTGGGATTGTAAACTAGTTCAACCATTATGGAAAATAGTATGGCAATTCCTCAAGGATCTAGAACTAGATGTACCATATGACCCAGCCATCCCACTACTGGGTATATACCCAAAGGATTATAAGTCATGCTGCTATAAAGACACACGCATACGTATGTTTATTGTGGCACTATTCACAATAGCAAAGACTTGGAATCAACCCAAATGTCCATCTGTGACAGACTGGATTAAGAAAATGTGGCACATATACACCATGGAGTACTATCCAGCCATAAGAAAGGATGAGTTTGCGTCCTTTGTAGGGACATGGATGCAGCTGGAAACCATCATTCTTAGCAAACTATCACAAGAACAGAAAACCAAACACCGCGTGTTCTCACTCATAGGTGGGAACTGAACAATGAGAACACTTGGACTCGGGAAGGAGAACGTCACACACCGGGGCCTATCATGGGGAGGGGGGGAGGGGGGAGGGATTGCATTGGGAGTTATACCTGATATAAATGATGAATTGATGGGTGCTGACGAGTTGATGGGTGGGTGCAGCACACCAAAATGGCACAAGTATACATATGTAACAAACCTGCACGTTATGCACATGTACCCTAGAACTTAAAGTATAACTAAAAAATTAAAAAAAAAATAAAGAAAATAAATTATATCATGTAAACTGTAAAAACATATTATACTCACAAGAAGACACTGAATCCTAGGAGAACAAAATAACTTAGCTCTCGTAGGTTATGACACAGCACTGATTTCTTTCTAATCTTGTCTAATTGACAAGATTGTAATCTATTTTACTACGTGAAATGTATGTTATTATTTATTATTTCTAATGATAAATTTTCCATGTACTCTTTACGATGGTCCACCTGTGAAATAAACACTAACGCTAAACCTTAAAAACAATAAGTTACTTGAAAACACTATGAAAAATTGCATATCATTTTATTAACTCAGTTTTGGTATATATTTCATTCAACTACATTCGTAATACATTTAAAGTTAGATGATTACATAACTGTCTTTTGGCCTCTAGATTAAGGCTTATCCTCACGATGATATATTTTGGCATTATCATAAATATGAAGACAAACTAGCATTAAACCAGAGAGAAGATAGAAAGAGTACAATAATAGTGTACTGAGTCACCTTCAGGTCATCTTTTGATTTAGCTGCTTTCTGACTACAATTCTATGTTCCCGAAAGTTTTTGGAAACAGTTCAGGTAAATTATGGGTGAGTTTTCTTTTAATTTTGATAAAAACATTTGTACACAAACTAAAATTTTTAAGTATGTGTTAAAATCCATCATGTATTTGATGTTAAATATGTAAACATTAGTAATATTATAGCTGTCTTTTCTGGTCATTTCTACTATTATTATCCCAATAGAAAGAGGTCAAAATTGTCACAGCAAAGACAGGCCATGTCATGTATTCTTTCATCTCTTAAGATACAATTATCTTCTTATTATAAGAAGGTTTATACTCTCTATATAAACAAAGTATTAAAATGTACATCTCCTTGATTTAATAGTTCGGTAATGAAGCAAATCTCAAGGATACCATTTTATCTATATAAATGTTTTTATGCATCTCTAAAGTTTTTCCTTAAAAAGTTGACCAGAATGTTGTCATCACACATAATAAAAATTAGTGTATAAGCTTCATCAACATGGCAAACCCCATCTCCACAGAAAGTGTAAAAAATTATTCAGGTGTGGTGGCTTGAGTTTGTGGTTTCAGCTCCTTGGGAAGGCAAAATGTCGTTTCATTCACTGACTTTTGGTATTTGCTTTAAAGTGCCCTCATTATACTTTTCTAATTAGATTAGTGCATCAATGATGTTTTCTAGTTTCTAGAGTAACGTTTACCCTGAGATTATATATAATAATAATCTCAAAGATCAACATTATTCATCATCAAATAAACATTTCTCTTATCAAATGAACATTTTCATCACTGACAAGAAAGTACCCCTTTCTAGCCCTGCAAGAAAAAAAAATATATATATCTATATGATAGACTTATATATACATATCTAATGTATAATTGTATATAGGTATGTGAATACATATGTATATATGTATATATATGTAATAAATTATATATGTGTGTGTGTATATATATATTTGCAGACTTGTAATCATAAAGCTTTTGAGCATTGTACAGAAGGCACCAACCACACTGGGTCCCTCTTTAGACCTGAAAACCTCAATTAGGTCAGACACTTTCCTTCATACTGGTAGTCTTAGTACTTTGGGAAGCCAAGGCAGGCAGATTACTTGATTTCAGGAGTTCAAAACCAGCCTCAGGAACTTGGTGATATCTATTGAAATACAAAAAGTTAGCAAAGTGTAACGGTCTGCACCAGGCGTCCCTGCAACCTGGGACACTGAGGTGAAAACATCTTCAGAGCTGTGATTGTGTTGCTGTAATCCAACCTTAGCAATGAAGAGAAGTGCTGCCCCTCCCCAAACTTACACACTTACAAAGAGTAATAACATCTTGATTTTGTTTCCTTTGTTAGATTCATTTTATCTAGGCCTATTTTGTGTCATGCATGGCAATAGAACAGTGTCTCACAACTTTTTACTATATACTGTAGTATAGAGCTCTTTCTAGTTTCTAAAACAAGCTGCACCTCTCATAAGAGTTTATTGTTCTTTCAAGTAGGTACTTCTTAGATATCTCAGAGGTAGAAAGAACAAGGAATCTTCTGATTTCTGGGCTGCCTTCTGTTTCACTCACAGCACCTCCCTTCTCTGCATTAGCGTATCACCTAGATTTCTTTTAAATGTCTGCAGTGCCCCTGTAATGAACTGACTCCCCATTACATCTCACAATACAAGGTTCTAGATTCCATAGCTAAACTGTAAACTTAGGGTTGTTTGTGTGATTTGCATATGTAATTCCGATTTACCTATTTCACTACTATAGCCTCATGGGTGACTAACTCTCATTTTTCCTTGCATTAACAAGTTATGTTTATTTCCTCGACCTACTCAAAACATTTTTTTTTCTGAAATCTAGTTAACGTTTCTCTTCTTGTTCATTCAAATTATTATAACACTATGAGGATCTCTCTTCCAAACTTTCACTCAGCAATTTGTGTGTGCATGCATCTATGTGTGACTGGTTGCAAACAATTGGCACCAGGGACGGGTTTTGTGAAAGACAGTTTTCTATTATCTTCACAAGAAAACAAAACACAACAAAAATGTAAAGAATATATGTTTATTATTTGTTTCTTGCTTTTAGTATAAATGTGAAAAATCTTTTAATACTTTAAATGCAGGCACTAACAATCATCAAAATATTCTCGATTCTTTGGAACAGTATATTCAATGAACAGGGCAAATCCACATTGTTGTAAGACGTGATAAAAGGTATATTTTGTTTAGTTTTGGGAAAAAAAAAAGAATCTCACTGAACAAAACCAGAATACATTAGAGTTGTTTGTGCTCATCCACCAAATTATCTTCTTGTTTCTCCTTACTGTTTGAGTGGTATCAAACAGCTAGTCAAGATGATAACTGGTTTAAAGGAAAATAATGTTGACATAAAACAGTTCCTGACTTGAAGAAAAACGATTCTTATTAAATGAATAATTTTGGATGTAAACATTCTCACAGAGTGTTTTCATCTCTCCTCTGAAACAAATAGCAATTGAATGCTTGAATATTGACCAGTTGATAGAAGAAAACATTATTCCTTTTCTACTCCAGATACCTCTTGAAGTAAGAAGTGCCGTCATTTTATGTGGCTACAACAGATTTTAACAACCACGTGTAGTTTCACAAAGAGATTTCATTCTTTAGGACTAACCAGCCCTTTTTATGTCTTTGGAACTTATTTGGGAGTTGGAATGATAAAATATATTTGAAGATGTTGTATGTTAACTAACGTGGATATCTTTTTTGCCTTCATAACTTCTCACCTCCAAGCTGCCTGTATTGTTGTGAACCTAGCTGCCATTTAGACTGTGGTTTATGAAGATCATGCTACCTACTCTTGACACTTATCAGAAATGAAACCGTTTGTTATCACCCTTTCTCTCACTTAATACACACCTCTTAACGTAACTATACATAGATCTTAAAATTTTTTATAAGACAGTGAGACTGAACAGGCCCAAAGTTGGAAACCCCATCTCTATTAAATGTAAAAATTACCCAGTCTTCATGGCAGATGCCTGAAAAATTAGCTACTGCCTGAAAAATTAGCTACTGGGGAGGTGAAGACAGGTGAATTCCTTGAATCTGAGAGGCACAGTTTACAGTGAGCCAAGCCTGTGATCTGGCCATTGCACTGTAGCCTAGAGGATGGGAATGAAATTCCATATCAAAAAAAATGAGAATTAAACTTATTAGTATCTGTGCATCTCTTGGTTTATTGCCTCCTCTTTAAGTGTTATAAGTATCAGCTGCTATTATTATTGCTTATCATATATCTTCAATTTACCCACACCAAACTCTGCTTCATAGTATAAAAGAAAACGTCAGAGCAATAACACAGTCTGAGGGTATTGAGTATATGGAACCACATAAGCATTGGTGTCTGTGTCAGTAATATTTTCTAATTTTCAAGAAATAAGTTACCTTTTACACCTACAGATTCTGCAAACACATACTTCTCAAAATTTAAACCCTACCTAGTGTAAGCATTTACATTTACTTCTTAGGGTAAGTAATTTGTGTTTGGCTTGTAGCACTTTTTACAAGGTATCAAAGATGTTTAATCTCTTTCTTCAGTCTTCTTTCTTTTTTTGTGAAATCATTAGCTCTAATTATATACATGTGTTGACTTTTTGGTTTAGTTATTTCAAGGAAAAATATATAAGATATCTGTACCTTAAATTATTGGTTTTTAACATATAGAAATATGGAAGAACATTTATTTATTATATTAATTATTTTTTATTCAAGCAGTTTGAAACATGAGTTAATGAAGTAGGGAAATAATCACAGATTTAGCCTTAACTAACAAATATTTTATTAATAACTTGAAACTACAAATTTTGTTGACTATATATGTAATTTCTATTTGAAGAGTAAATTAGTTTTCTGCCTGATGGAAAAGAATTTGCTATACAAATTTCCTCTATATTCCTCATTACCACTGGATTTTACACCAAAAAAGAAAAAGTTTGTGTTCCTGCCAATGACTGGCATTGGCTTTAGATTTCATTCATAGTGCACATATTTTGTTTTATTTATTTTTATTTTTGAGACAGAGTGGTGCTCTGACACCTAGGCTGGAGTGCAGTAGTGCGATCTCGGCTCACTGCAAGCTCTGCCTCCCAGGTTCAAGACAGTCTCCTGTCTCAGTGTCTAGAGTAGATGGGACTACAGGCACTCTCCACAACCCCAGGCTAGGTTTTTTTTTTTTTTCTTTCTTTTCTTTTTTTCTTTATTGTCTATTGGGTGGAGACGGGGTTTCACCTTGTTAGCCAGGATGATCTCCATCTCCCGGTCTCATGATCCACCCACCTCAGCCTCCCAAAATGCTGGGATTACAGGCGTGAGTCACTGCACCCAGCCGATTTGGTTGTCTATTATACTGCCTTATATTTTCCTAATGGAAAAAATATTATTTCAATTTCTAAATATACCAAAAACATTTTGGTAGGAATTATGGGAAAATTCTTGTGAAACATAAAATCCTCTAATCTAAATATGCATTTATTATTTAAAAATTGGCTCCTACTGCCAATAAATTTGTATGACAGCTCATTCTACCTCATCATTCAGTATTAAGCTTTCTCTATTCCAAATAAGATCTTAACAGATAACTAAAAAGGTGCATCATATTTTATACCAGATTTTGTTTCCCACTGATAATTCCAATAATTTGGAAAGCCAAGGGGAAAAGGACACTTGATGCCAGGAATTTGGATCTCAGTTTGGCAAAATGAAACACTATCTTGACAAAAAGTTTGTAAAAATTAGGAAGATGTGGTAACTCAACAGTGGTAGTCTTCGCACTTTATGAGGCCAAGGTGGGTGGATCACTTTAGGCCTAGAGTTGGAGGCAAGCCTGAGTAACACAGCAGGATTCTGTCTCTAAGAAAAAAATAAAATAACTAAATAAGTTAAATAATCAGCTGAGCCTAGTGGGCTTTTGGTCCAGATGCAGCTCACTGGGAGGCTGAGGAAGTAGGATGACACGAGTCCAGGAGTTAGAAGCTGCAGTTGGTGATGATAGCACCACTGTATTCATTCCGGCTAGGACATTATAAAGTTTGTCTCTTAAAAGGAAAAGTAAAATGACTGTAGTCTTAAGTTAGTACTAATCAGAAAATATAGAGTACATTGTAATCACTTGACTTCACAACTCTTTCAGCATTGTTTATATTAAATTAAGTTAAGACAACGTTACTGAACTAAAAAGTATTTGATGTAAATTTTTGGAGACCTCCACATATTTGCATTTTACTTACTTCTTGACTGTGAAACAAAAGTAGAAGAGCTTTATTAATCAATCTGATATTTGTACTATTTTAGTCCATGTTCATGCACTTATAAAGATATATGCTAGACTGGGCAATTTATATGGGGCGGGGGATTTATTGACTTAGAGATTTACATGTCTGGCAAGGCAAAGAGGAGCAAGTTACAGCTTGCACGGATGACAGCAAGCAAACAGAGAGCTTTTGTGGTGAAACACTGATGTTTAAAGCCATCAGATGTAATGAGACTTACAATCACAAGAATAGCACAAATGAAAAAATAAACAAACAAACAAAAAAACACCTGTCCCCATACTGATTACTCCCTATCTTATCCTCCCACCAACACTTAAGAAAATTCAAGATAAAATTTGGGTGGGGTCACAGTCAAATCATATCATTCCAACCACGGCCCCTCCAAAATCTGAAATCCTAACATTTCAAAATCAATCATGTTTTTCCAATGGTACTGCAGTGTCTTAACTCATTCAAGCATTAACTCAATAGTCCAAAGTCTGGTGTTTTATCTGAATCAAGGTAATTTTTTTCTGCCTATGTACCTGTAAAACTGAAAGCAACTTAGTTACATCCTAGATACATGGGACTACTGGAACTGGAGAAAATACAGGCCTTCCAAATATGAGAAATTGACCAGAATAAAGGGGTTACAGGCACTAAGTACATCTGAAATCCAATGAGGCATGAAAAACGTAAGGTTCCAGGATGATCTTCTTTAACTTAATGTCTCATATTCAGGTCATGCAGATGCAACAGGTGGGCTTCCATGGTCTTGTACAGCTCCTCTCATGAGGCTTTACAGGTTACAGCCTTTCGCCAAACAGCTTTCAGTAGCTGGCATTGAGTGTCTGTGGGCTTTTCTTGGTGCACAGGTCAAGTTGTCCATGGATCTAGCATTCTGAGGTCTGGAGGATGAAAACCCTCTATTCCCAGGCCCCCAACAATCATTTATGTCACTCCTTGTGTTTTCAATAGTAGAAACACTGTTGCTGATGACAGGGATCAGGTACAAGTGTCAGAGCACAGAATGTATTGGAGAAGTAGCACCAGTGTCTTTGAGCCCCACAAATCTTTCTTTTGGCTGGAGTCCAGCGGGGTCAGATTTTCCCACTCAGTAAGTGCTTCCCAACCTGGGATAAGAAAAAATGCTTTCTTTGAAACAGTTAGAGAATATGATACAGTATTAAAGTTTCATGTATTAAACACAGGCTTAGCTTTAATCATTATGAGTTCACTGCTTTAAAAACTTTTGCAATTAAAATGAGTGTATTCAATGCATTGCAGTTAGAACTTTATATAAATAAAATATTAGAGATTTCCCAGTTTTAACTGAGATTGCTCTGACTCATAAATCTATAACCTTCACAGAAATATCTGCTTTTTTCCCCACAGTAAATAGTGGTAATCACTTTGTCTGTACTCGGTGTTTTGATATGAGATAAAGTCAACTGGGATGGTGTGTTTAAAATCATATCAGAAGTGTAAATTCTTCTTTCTTAGTGTAAAACTGAATACCACTTAGCAAGTCAATCCATCTTAGAGGGGGATTGCATAAGTTAGAACACACTGAACTGCAGGTTATGTACCTGCAAACAGAATTAAGTGATTCTTCGTGTACTGACAGATATGTGACTAATTACAAAACAAATTTAGCAATGTAGTCTACTTTATATGCTCATATGTCTAAAAAATAAACACACAGCTGTATTTATGGATTAATTCAAGCCCAGAGATAATTTCTGGAAGAGGAATATAAAATTAGTGGTCAGTTAATAATTGCTAGTTCATATTCTCTTATGTATTTGAAAATATATAGTAAACACATAAAACACTTAGCTAAAGTGTTTAACAACAGCAGAGTTGTTTTAAAGAGATCTCTTTGCAAATATGTATTTACCATGTCAAAAGTCATTAAATAAATTAACCAAAAATTGTATTGGAAACTCCTACAATGTGCTAGAAAAAATACACAGAAATAAATATATAAATATAATTTCATATTTACTAAAGTCTGTACAGAATAGGTTTGTTACGTATATAATTAACACTCAGATTCCTCTTGAAATGCACTAAATTTTATGTTATTAAATGTTAATTTGCTGACACTACGTCTCACTTTGTGTTTCAGTTCTGTGTAAGCTTGAAACATACCCTTTTGGTGGAATATGTGTGGACATTTAGAAGTAATAAAATGCACTGAGGCCGGGCGCGGTGGCTCAAGCCTGTAATCCCAGCACTTTGGGAGGCCAGGCGGGCGGATCACAAGGTCAGGAGATCGAGACCATCCTGGCTAACACAGGGAAACCCCGTCTCTACTAAAAAATACGAAAAACTAGCCGGGCGAGGTGGCGGGCGCCTGTAGTCCCAGCTACTTGGGAGGCTGAGGCAGGAGAATGGCGTGAACCCAGGAGGCGGAGCTTGCAGTGAGCTGAGATCTGGCCAGTGCACTCCAGCTTGGGTGACAGAGCGAGACTCCGTCCCAAAAAAAGAAAAAAGAAATTCACCTTCATGAAAAAAATTATATTCTCTCACTAAACTTCTTCTAATTACATACCTGATGGCTACAAACGTTTGGGCTAGTTGACCAAAATCAAAAGAAAAAATCATGAGTCATTTCTTTTTCTAAATGAAAACAATAGCGTTTCAAACCAAACTCAATGTATATTAATCAATAAAAGTGGGTTTAAAAATTAAACGACTCACTAGTTATTGCGTTGTGTAGGTCAAAGAGCCTACTCTCTTTTTTGATTTTTTTTTTTGTACACAGTCAATAGTTGGTGCTACAAGTAGCTCAAAGCCAGGATTCATGGTAGTGGGTGAGCTACCGATTGAAACCACTTGCTCTGCTGGCAGTTCTTACTTCTCATGCATTGCAGGTGAAATTTTCATGCAGGAAGATGACAACATCAATTAATGTTTTGGAAGGGAGAGAAAGTAATCACAGTATTTTCACAGAAAACCTAGGTTGTAAAACATAATTAAACATCCCGTATCTAGAATGAATTTTGAATTTTCTTACAGAAAAAGTTTCTTTAAAAAGAGCCATTTATATCAATAAATGTAATCAGTTTCCAAAGTTATCTTTTCAAAGAAATTTCCACAACCTGAGAGTTTTACACAAAAGAAGAATGACATTCTAAATAGAATAACTCTTTTAATTACACATTAATGGAAATACATTCATGTCCAATGGAAATAGAATGCATTAAAGTTATATTATTTTTCTTGTCTTATGAGACATATGAAGAAACTCATAAACTTATGATACAGAAAGTAAAGTGTTGCAAGGTTGCTATGTTTCTCAATTAAAAATTCAATCAAGGGCCAACCATACTGGCTCACGGCTATAATCCCAGGAATTTTGGATAGTGAGGGAGGCAGATTACTTGACGTCAGGACTTGAGACTAGTCTGGCCAGTATGGTGAAACCCCATCAGTGTGTTGGTGCACAGGTGCAATCTCAGATAATGAAAAGGCTGAGGCAGATTAATCCCTTGAAGCTGGGAGGCAGGGGATTGCAGCACGCCAAGATTGCACCACTGCACTCCAGCTGAAGAGACTGTAAGAGTCCATCCTCAAAATGAAAGAAAAGAAACGCTGTCCAGTAAAAATTGAAATATATTACTTATTTACTTTTCAGTACAGTTTCTTGAAACTCTGATTTGTACTTATTTACAAAATGTCTTAAGTAAGGTGTGGTGCACATTTCAAAGTCACTAAAACCACTACAAAAATGAATACTTTTAAATTTTTTCTTCAGCTAATTTTATTTTATATTAATTTTTGTGGTATAGATGCGGGACATGCATATTTATTTCACAGGTAAATGAATGCCATGTTTGTTCACTGAACCCATCAACCCATCCCCTAGGTATTTAGCCCTGTGTAAATTAGCTATTTTTCCTGAAGCTCTTATTTTCCCTGCCCCCTGACAAACCCAGATGTGTGTGGTTCCCCTCCCTGTGTCTATGTGTCTTAAATGTTCAGTTCCCATGCATGAGTGTGAACATGCAGTGTTTGTTCTTTTGTTTGTTTGTTTAAGTTTGCTGAGTATGATGGCTACCAGCTTCATTCATGTTCCTTCACAGTACATGAATTTGTTCCTTTTCAGGACTGCATGTGATTTTGTGGTGTATTGGGTACCACACTTCCTTTATCCAGTGTGCCACTGATGGGCATTTGGCTTAATTCCATGTCTTTGATAATGTGAATAGTGCAGTAATACACATACATATGCACGCATCCTTGTAATTGAACGACTTATTTTAGGGTGTGGGGGGCTATATACCCAATAATGAAATTGGTGAGTCCAGTGGTATTTCTCATTCTAGATACCTGATGAATTGCCACACACTTTTCCACCTCTTCTGTACTGAGTTACACTCCAAACAACAATGTATAAACATTCGTATTACTGTACTTCCTCACTACCATCTGTTGTTTCATGGGTTTTTAGTAATCACCATTTCCCCTGGTCTAAGGTAGTATCTCATTGCGTTTTAGATTTCTATTTCCTTCATAACTAGTGATGTTGAGCATTTTGAGATGAAGATGGAAGACCCATAACTCTTTTCTTACCCCAATTTGACCTTTTTATGTCAGCTCTTCGGCACCCATTTCACCCGTGGTTTTAACACGAGCCTGCAAAAAGAGAAGTATTTGGGGCTTAACTTATATGATAAAGGGAGTCATCAAAGTTGCTTCCACCAGACACAAACATGTTTGGGTATTTCTTCCATGAATGAAGGAGTTTATATTTGCGCTTAGTGGAAGAGGCCCAAAATGCTGCTCCTCATCCTCCAATGCACAGCAAAAGCTCCTCACAAAAAGAAATTGTACGAGAACAAAATGTCAAAACCCAGGGATCAGAAATGCTGTTAGTAAGCTTTATAATCTAGTGGAAGAATGCTAGCCTGAAGCCCAATGCCATGCATTACAGAAGTATATTCTCAAAGAATATATGTCTATATCAGTAAGAGGGATAGGGTGGTTCAATGCAAATGCCAATCTTTCAACTTTTATTTCTAAAAGAGTTTGAAATATAGTGATTTTCACTTAAGGTTAACAAATTTCCAAATTGTAGGAGACTGAATTATAAGTATTTCAAGATCCAAGAGAAGAAAGGCATTCAAACACACATAGCTATCCTCCTTTTGTCATGGGATTTTGGGGGAGTCACCTTGCTTGTTGAAAACTTCTGTGGCGCGTGGTGCCTTTGCCTGAGTTTTGCTCAGTCCTGCTAAGCTTGCTCTACCCACTTTGCCTGACAGGCCGCACTCAGGTTGCTTTATGGACCAGGATTTATCACCTTCCAGGGGCAAACGTGAGGCAGAGTGGCAAGTGGTATATCGGCAAATGTGGGGTCCAGCCGCTATTCACTGACAGGCCTGCCAGCTGTGGCAAAGCAGGAAAATTTAGGTGCCATCTCACTGAGAAGCAGCAGCTGGACCAGGCAGACTGTAGGCAGCTTCCACAGCTGATACTGGGGAATGCAGTGATACCCAGAGGTTTGGGGATGCCAGAAACAGAAAAACCCTAAAGAGGGTGTCACAGCCCTGGCTTTGAGAGACCCTAGTTCTGTGCACCCTGAAGGTCACAACTATCCTCTTATGTTTGCCTTTGACAATGTGATGAACAAGAGACATCTTTTTGTTCCTGTTTGTGTTACAGTTCTTTCAGCTCCACCATTCAATGATTCTCAAACAGTTGTTCTGCATCCAGGAAGATTGAGGTAGATGGACAAGTGGAGAGTGAGAAATGCATAGATAAGATTTATCCCTTGGGTGGGAGGCTCGTCTCCACAGCTGCTAGTCTGAAAAGTCCTCAAATCTGGTTGAGTCCAGGAATATTTTGTGCTTCAGAGGAAAGAAAGTGCTTCCTGATTAGATTATTTGGCAACAATACATGCCTTTCAGAAAAGCACCAGTGGTTCCCATTCTTGTCCATCAGCCTAGGACCCAGACTTCAGTCTGTTCCTGGCTTGAACGTGGAGACTTAGTGGGGATCAGCAAATTTATCAACACGAGCCTGTAATGACTAACACCGAGTGGGAATGTAACTAGCTTGAGAGATACAGACTATTAGTTTGGCATGTGTCCGTGTGAGTGTTGCCTAAATGAGATTATCAGTCGGGTCAGTGGGCTGAGGAAGGCAGAAGCACCCTTAATCTGGTGGGCACAATCTATTAATTTCCAGGGAATATAAAACAGAAAGAAAAACCTGAATAGGTGAGATTAGTTTAGCCTCACAACCTACCTCTTTGCGGTGTTCTAGATGCTCTCCGCTGTCACATTTTGGACTCCAAGTTGTTCAATTATGGGACTCAGATTGGCTCTTGTTGCCCCTGAGCTCCCCGACAGCCTGTTATGTGACACTGCAGTGGTGTAAGTTAGTACTTAATACACTCTACTAAAGTCCTGTCCCAGGGAGTCAACCCTGAGTAATACAAATTTTGGTCCCATAAGTGGTTCTAGAAAAACAAAATATTAAAAAGAGAGTTCTTTCATTGGTTTTTGGAGTTTCTGTGGTTGGCTGTTAAATATAATTTGATGCATTCATGCAAAGGACTCTACTTCTCATAACATGGAGAATACTGATAATCTTTGGTGGACATCATGTGGAGAGTTATGCAAAATAAATGCATTTGACACTCCTGATTCATCCACTGGGAGAGGCAAGGAGTTGAGTTACCCCTGCATAATACCTTTGACCATAGCTGGAGAACCAAGGATCATAACGAAGCTGCTGGGTAGCTCTTAAGTTCAGTGGGCAAAATGAGAGGTAATGATGAATTCAGAATTTCTGTCTCCCAGCATCAGAAGCAGAAACTGAGCCTCAACTCTCCTAATTTTGCCCTGTTAGTCTTACCACCTGTAGAGAAAGACCCCAAATTCCAGTCTCTCATCATGTCAGTTCCTGACCTTCAATGAAAGATGCATGCACATCCTCAAACGGTATCTACAGTTATAGTGAGGACATTGGTTGAATAGAATGGGACTCTGCAACTCAGAATGAGGATGTGTGGGAGGACCCTGATGAAACTGGAGTTACTGAGTGTGTAAACTGTGATGAAGCTTTTTGCCAAGAAGATCAGCATTCTCATCTCCAGAAAGGGCAGCGTTGTCCTTGTGATCCATGCTGCCATCAGTCTTTCCAACTGAGTCTGAGGAGATCAAACCTGCATTGACTGAGGCAACAGATATGGCCTTCCCTTAGGCAGATGCCAAATTACATAATGTGATTTTTCTCAGGAGCCATCCTGAACAACTCTCTGTGTTTCTAGACCGGGCTGGAATGCTGTGGCGGGCTTCTACAGGTGAGGTAGAGAGTGTGACCCATGAGGCGGTGTGCTACACAGTCACACCACACACATACAAACAAAAACGTTCGATTTACCTCATTTATATGAACATCAACCTGGAGAACAGGCATGGGAGTGGATACTCTGTGTATTGGATTATGGTGGAAGGAACAGAGAGTTGGATCAGCTGAATTTACTGATCCTAATCAGCACAAAGTATTGATTTTGTGCTTAATGAGACAGCTTGGTGAGAAAAAATAAATAAATAAAAACTTCTAATAGTTGATTTGATTTGCTAGTTAGTTGAAATGTGGATTAAAAGTTGGCCCTCCGTGAGTGAGCTGGAAATGCCTGGCCTACATTGGTTTAATGGAGAGGAGATCCAAAACTTAGGGAGATTTGGATGGTAAAGCAGACTCATCCTTCAGACTTACCCATCCAATCTGGTAGGGCCCAGAACACATATCATTGACCAGTCACCTGTGAAACAGATTTGGGTGGTCAGGACTTGCCTTTTTGAATAGCCCAGTACTTGGTCTTCTCTGGAAACCACAGTAGCTCAACTGAAAACTTTAAATACGATGACAAAAATAGGATCCTGATGTGACAAGGACCAAGTGGCAGCACTCAACCATCCAAGGCAATGTGGACAGAGCTAAGGGACAGTGGCAGTCAGAGTAATGTGGCTCCTGTATAGCTCTGCCATTGGTTAATTAATCATGGTGTTCATAGAAGTGAAATTGATGGAAAGCCTACTGCATTCATACTTAGGTTACACATACAGAAATCTCCAGGGACAAAATGACAAAAGACTCTTCTGAGTGATGGAAACAGAGAAGTGCAGCCCCTCCATCAATTTCCAGACTACAGCCAGTTGAAAGACCAAGAACCCATTGAATTAAGGGGAGGCTGAATTCCCTTGACCAGGACACCCATTACCTAATTGACGATTTATGCAATGAATCTTTACACCATCTTTCCCCAAGGAGACCTCTAGGCTTTTCCCAAGGTAACTGTGCATTCAGGAAGAGAAAATAATCAGGCTTTTCAGAAACTACTGGACACTAGCTCTGTGCTGATGTGGGTTCCAGGGGACCCAAAAGGTTATCATGGTCCTACAGTCAAAGTAGGAGCTCAGGGAGGTCAGCTAATTCATAGAGTTTTAGCTTATTAGGTCAGATTTACAGAGTGTCCAGTGAGTCCCTGCAGTCATCCTTTGGTCATTTTCCCAGGGCTGAAATGATAACTGTCATAGATATACCTAGCAGCTGGCAGAATCCCACATTTCCTTGACTTTCAGGAGAAAGGCTGCGACAAATAGGTAAGGTTAAATGAAAGCCACTAGAGCTGCCCCTACCTAGAAAAATAGGAAATGAGAAACATTATCAAAACCCTGAGAAGGTTGCAAAGATGGGTGCCACCATAAACAATTTCAAAGATGCCGGGGTGGTAATTACCAGCACATCCTCATTCAACTCTCTGATTTAGCCTGTGCAGAAGACAGGTGCATCTTGGAGATTGACATTGGAGTATCATAACTTAATGAAGTTGTGAATCCACTTGCAGCTGGTGCAATACGTGTGGTTTATTGTTTGAGCAAGTTAATACATCTTGTGTTACGTGGTATGGAGACATTCACTTGACCAGTGCCCTTTTCTTAATTCTTGTCTAAAAGAACCACCAGAGGCAATTTGCCTTCAGCTGGCAAGGCCAGCAATGTGTATTTATTAACCTTCCCTGGGGCTATGCTATCTCTCTGGCTTCCCATCATTATCTTATTTGGAGAGACCTTGATTGTTTTTCACTTCTGTAAGATAGCACATTGGGCCATCACATTGGTGAAATTAGGCTGATTTGACGACGGAGCAAGAAGTAGCAAGCACAATTGAATTCTTGATGAGACGTTTATGTAGCAGAATACAGGAAATAAAGCTGACTAAAATTCAGAGACCTTCTCACTCTGCAATGTTTCTAGGGGTCCAGTCTTTTGAAGCCTGTCAAAATATCTTTTCCAGGGTAAAGAACACGTTGTTGTATGAGGTCCCTCTTCTAACTAAGAAAGAGGCACAATGCCCACTAGGCCTACTCGGATTTTTAAGACAGCACATTTTTCATTTGAAAATGTCTCCCTGGCCCACTTATTGAGTGACTCGAAGGGCTGCCAGCTTTCAGGGGCATCCGGAACAGGAAAAGACTCTGCAACTACTGCAGGCTCTGGTGCAAACCCCTCTACCACTTGGGCCACAGGAACCAGCACATTCAATGGTGCTTGAGGTTTCACTGGCAGATACGAATGCTGTTTGGAGCTCACGGCTAAAGAACTGTGGCTGTGGTGTCTGGTGTCCTGCTTATTCAATCTTCTGGTCTTACCATATTTCCCATTATCCTATAGCAGCTGGATTAATAGAACGGTGAAATGGCTTTTTGAAGTTACAATTACAATGCTAACTATGTGACAATACTTTGCAGTGCTCCCACAGGTGAAACACAGCATATCCCTCTACAATTTTTAAGCAAGGCCCTGCCATCTTTGGCAGATAACGCCTATTCTTTGGAGACACAGCTCTTGGCCCATTTATGGGCTTAGTTAGAAATTGAATATTTGACTATTCGTCATCATGTCACCATGTGAAATACACAGCCTGTTATCAACTTGGTGCTTTCTGACACACCGAGTCATAAAGCAGGTTGTGCACGGCAGCATTTCATCATCAAACAGATGTGGTATACACATGAGCAGGCTTCAGCAGGTCCTAAGGCACAGCTACGTTACATGAGAAAGTGACTCAAATGCCCACGATCTCTACTCCAGCCATTCAACCTTCTCTCCATCAGACTGTACTGATGACCTCATGGGAAGATAGCTCTGATCAGTTGACAGAGGAAGAGAAGATAGGGTCCTGGTTCACAGATGGTTCTCAATGAAATGCAGTTCCTACCTGAAATTGGAGGGCTGAAGAACTAGAGCCCCTTACTAGGACACCTAAAGGACAGCAGTGAGGAGAAGTCTTCCCAGTGGGCAGAACTTTGAGTAGTGAAGCTGGTTGTGAACTCTACATTGGAAGAGAAATGACTAGATTTCTGACCATTTCCTGATTCTTGGTCCAAAGCCAATGGTTGTGCTGGATATTAGGCACTTGGGAGATGCATGATTAGAATATTGGTGACAAAGGAATTTTGGAAAGAGGTACGTGGACGGACTTTCGTGAGTGATCAAAAACTGTCAAAATATTTGTATTCCATATGAGTGCTTGCCAACAAGTCACCTCAGTGGATAAAGAGTTTAATAATCAAGTGGATAGGAACACTGTTTTCAAGGACACCACTCTGCCTCTTTCCTCAGCCATCCTTCTCATTGCCCGATGGGTCCATGAACAAAATGGCCATGGTGGCAGGAAGTGAGTTTGCACATGTACTCAGCCACACCGACTTCCACTCACAAAGTCTGACATGGCTATGGCCACTTCTGAGTGCCCAGTTTGCCAGCAGTAGGGAACAAAACTGAGCCCTCACTATGGTCCAGTTGCTCAGGGTGATCAGCCAGCTACCTGGAGACAGATGAACTATATGAGACCTCTTCATCAAGGAAAGGGCAGAGACTTGTCCTCACTGGAATAGACATACACTGTGGATATGGATTTCCCCATTCTGCACTGCAATGCTTCTGCCAAGACTCCCATTCATGGCCTCACAAAACGCCTTTTCCAACATTATGGTATTGAGCACAACATTGCCTCTGACCAGTGCACTCACTTATTGCAAATGAAGCGTGGCAGTGGTCTGCCACTCATTACATCTAGTGGCCTTACCTTGCTTCTGATTTTCCTGAAGTAGCTAAATTAATGGAATGTTGAAGTGGCCCTTTGATGTTATAATTGTAATGCCAACTAGGGGAAAATACTTTGCAGGGCTCTGGCAGAGGTCTCCAGAAGACCATGTATTCTCTGAATCAACATCCAATATATGGTATTGTTTCTTCCATAGCCAAAATCCATGGGTCCAGAGATCAAGCGATGGAAGTAGAAATTTCACCACTCGCTATCACTCCTGGTGTTCCACTAGCAACATTTTTGTTTCTTGTTTCTTTATGACATTATACTCTGCTGGCCTAGAGGACTTAGTTCCCTGAGGACAATTGGTGCCACCGGAAGAAACAATAACGATTTTGTTAAACCTGAAGTTTAGATTGCCTTCTGGACACCTTGCCTCCTCCTGCCTTTACGTCAACATTCTGAGAAGGCAGTTACAGTGTTGACTGGGGTGAATGACCTGAACTATAAAGATGAAATCAACCTACTAATCCACAATGGAGGGAAGGAGGAGTATGAATAAAATACAGAAGATGCATTAGGACGTGTCTTAGCACTACCATGACATGTGTTTAAGGTCAATGGGAAACTACAACAGCCCATTCCTGACAAGACTACAGTTGGCCAGAACCTTCAGGTTTTAAGCTTTGGATTCACTCACCAGGATAACAGAAAAAATAACAACAACCACAACACAACAATAAAAACTGCAACCTTCTGAGGTGCTTCCTGAAGGCAAAGGGAACAAACAATGCGTAATAGAAGAAGTTAGTCATCCATACCTGCCATAGACACTTGACCAGTGGTAGAAATTAGGATGTTAATTGTCTTAAGTATATCCTCCTTTAAAAAAAAAAAAAAAAAAGAAAAAAAAAAAAGTTTGTGCACGTATACACATGTACTAAGAAAGTGTCTCTTTTTATTTTCCTTTATCATGTTGCACAAAATTCATTGAATTCTTAACAATATTTGCATATTGTAAAGTTTATGAAATAGTGTTTGCATTGGGGATTGTTGCACTCCAGGTTGTAAGAGGATGATTGTATTATGTGACGTATAATTAAGACCTCATTTTTGTCTGTATTTGAAGATTATGTACGATAGCAGGAAATGTGTATTGATTCAAGTAGAAAAGGAGTGGACTTCTGATGGTTAATACTGGGTGTCTTATTCAGTGGATTGAACGATACAGAGTATTAATGCCAGATATGTTTCTTGAGTGTTTCCCCCCCAACAAAGGTTTATATTTGAATCAATGGGAAGATCTACATTAATCTGGTGGGCACAATCTAATAAGTTTCTAGCAAATACCAAGCACACAGAAACAGGTCAAAAAGCAAGATGGGCCTAGCTTCCAAAACATATATCTGTCTCCTATGCTGGATACTTCTTGCTTTCTTGTTCTCGGACCCCAGACTCCAAGTTCTTGAGTTTTGGGACTCAGACTTGCACTCATTGTTCCTCAGTTTGCAGGCAGCCTATTTTGATCCTGTGTGTAAGTAATTATAACCTCCCCTGCATACATATATATGTATATTTATATATATGTCTATATACATGTATGTGTGCATGTATATAAATATATAAAGCGATGGCAAATTAAACAGTTTGTAAGTATTCTCAAAAAGGATTACTTGAATAAATACTAAATCTGTAAACATTTTAAATAACTTAGCTTTTTTTGATGTTGATATCATAAACAAACTTCATACAAAATTCCATATACATATGGAATATGTATATATATATATATTTATTTATATATTTCACACTCTCTGTGTTGTTCAATGAACAGAATGAAAACATAGGCCACAGACACCAATGAAACAAAGTAGAACAGGAGGATAGCCTGACCATATATCCACATATGCACCAATAAGAAAACAAGGTAGAACCTGAAAATGCCTTTGCCATTTTTGCATAAAACATATCCACAGCTACACAGAGAAGGGAACAAGGACAAAGGAATCAAAGTCTTCTGTCATTCATGTAATTAGCAGACTTCAAGAAAATACACACTTCCCCCTTTGTGGACTTGATACACAGTAGGCTCCACTGGGTTGTGATGTAATACTTTTCTTTTCTATGTGGACATGTTTTGGAATGCGAGGCAAATATACATGAATTATCCATTCAGCTTCTGCTTTTCCTCAGCCCAGTGATCCAGACAAAACTTTTGTTTGGCCTCTCATTTTTCCCAGGCCAGACACTGAACTGAGCTGAGTAGTGCCTCCTTCAAGAGAGTCCACAGATACCTCCAAATATTTCATACTTTCCAGTTCATAAAATATCCTGACCCAGCTGTATCGTTGGAAACTTAATTATTGTGGCCATGAGACATTACTTCAGCCTGTGATTGGTCCCAGGCCAACGTCTCAGGCCAAGCTGACACTTCAACTCCTTCTTAGTTCACGGTCAAGTGGCAAGGCTGAGCTCAGTAGTTTCTGTAAGTCCTCACTTCATGTCCCGATGAATCCAAGTACAAAGTTCAGGGTCCAGCTGAATAATGCTTACTCCAAGACACCATTCCTTGACTTCTCTGCCTTTAGAAGCAGTAAATCCCAGCCTCATAGTAGGTCAACCACTGTGAAGAGTTTTTTACTTTCACTTTTAAAAGTTTTGCTTCAAACTGTTTGCATCCATTTCCGTAATTTTCTTGGTGGTGCCTCACAATTAGAGATTGCTACATTGTGGTGCACTAATGAGACTGCAAGGATTGAAGTCTGGGAATTGAGCTCTGGGATGCTTCATTCTTCCGAGACCAACTGACAAACTGGCCTCACACTGTGATGCACACCCATGGCAGCCGTCAACAATATAGTGGTCAGCAACACAGGCTGGAATGGGTCAGCCTAGAAACCTGAGGGACAACAACAAGCAGCCATAATTATGCATTTTGGAAGTTCAAAGGAGAGACAAAGAATCAAGGTGACAATTTCACGAAATACTTGTAAAAATTGCAAGAATTTAAGACAATAAATAAGCGCCCAACAGGTTCAACAAACTCTAAGTAACAGAAACTCAAAGAAACAAACTCAGAATTACCTGATAATTACTGTTGAGAACAAATACAAAGAGAATTTTGAGGATTTTCAAGAGAAGCAAGGGAAGTAGCTAGTCACGCAAAAGGGGCCTTCAAAAATAACCAGTGGACTTCTAATCTGTCTTATCTGTCTTCTTAGTCCCAGCTACTCGGGAGGACGAGGCGGGACATTGGTGGGAACCTGAGAGGCGGAGCTTGCAGTGAACCCAGATCCCACCACTGCACTCCACAGCCTGGGTGACAGAGCCAGATCCTGTCTCAAAGAAAAAAAAAAAAAAAAGAAAGAAAGAAAAAAGAAATGTCTTATGGAGTACTTCAGGGTAGAAAGAACACACACTCAAAAGCCATACGAATAAGCAAATTTAAGGTAAAGATAAATACATGAAAAATTATCCAAGATGAAATAATTAACAATGTGCACCTCCACAATTTGTTCTCAACGTAACTTAAAACACTAATATATTTAATTTTAAAAAATCTATGACTAATTTTTGTTTTTGACATGCAAGGTATAATTTTGATAATTCAGTAAATGAAACAGTGCAGTTAAGTTACATGGGAGTAACGGTTTTGTATGTTACTAAATGTAAGCTAGTATAACTTTAAAATTGTTATAACATTAGAATATTCAATATAATCGTCATAGCAACCACAATTAAACAAAGAAACACAAAAGAGTAACTGGCAGGAAGCATGCTTTCTGTACTACAAAAGAAGATAGGGGCTGCGGATTTAACTACTCTTCTCTGAGGCTACTGAGCAAGCTATCATGTACCATGAGACAAAGCCTAAGCTGTTCCACTAGGGACTCATCCATACTCAGAACCTGGTGAAGCACTGGAGGCAGAAAGAAGTGGCGAGGTGGAGAGGCAACTGAAACAAAGTTGGCACAGCAACTGCTCCAACACTGTGTCTTTCTTCATGGCTTCCCAGGAGTTTGAGGTTGAAACAATTGTTGACAAAAGACAAGACAAAAATGGGAATACAGTGTATTTGGTTCGGTGGAAAGGTTATGACAAACAGGATGACACTTGGGAACCAGAACATCACCTCATGAACTGTCAAAAATGTATACATGATTTTAATAGACGACAGACTGAGAAACAGAAAAAACTAGAATGGACCAGGACAAGTAGAATTTGTTCAAACAATGCCAGAAGAAGAACTTCCAGATCTACCAAAGCGGACTATACTAAGAGCTCTCCTAAAATGCTAGTGACTGGCAAACAACACGGATCCAAAAGCAGCCAGTTATTTGCTGCCAGCAAGAACATTAGGAGAAAGGCAGCTTCACTTCTCACTGATGCAAAGGATATGGAGTTAGTAAATTCAACTCTCAAGACATTTGCACCTGACAGTCCTGTTGACAACAAGAAAACTGTGAGCGGCTTTCAGGAACTCAAGAAACTGGACCCTATTGCAGTAGATCAGCAGGACCTGGTGGACTTCAAGGTGACAGAAGGGAAACCAGTCAGGGACCCTTTGTCAGGTCCCAGTGCAGAACAGGCTGGAATAGAGGACAAGACCCTGCTACAGCCACTAATGTCTCAGATGTCTGGCTCAATTACTGCTTCCATGGCCACAGACTCAGCTCCCCAAAAAGCTATAGTGGTATTAATAGACCCACTACCAGCCACTGGAAAAACAGACACACGTACATCAGTTGCAAGAGTGAAAGGTGGCAAAAGACATGTTACTGATGATGGCAGAGACCAGTCTTTTGTCAAGAAAATGTACTTCACCATAAGGCTAACGGAGAGTGCCAGCACATACAGAGACATTGTAGTGAAGAAAGAGGATGGATTCACCCAGATATTGCTATCAACCAGATCGACAGAAAAAAATGCACTGAATACAGAAGTAATTAAAGAAATAGTGAATGCTCTGAATAGGGCTGCTGCAGATGACAGCAAGCTTGTGTTGTTCAGTGCAGCTGGAAGTGTCTTTTGCTGTGGTCTTGATTTTGGGTATTTTGTGAAGCACTTAAGGAATGAGAGAAACAGAGCAAGCTTTGAAGTGGTGAACACCATCAAGAACTTTGTGAACACTTTTATTCAGTTTAAAAAGCCTATTGTTGTATCAGTCAATGGCCCTGCCATTGGACTTGGTGCTTCCATGCTGCCACTTTGCGATCTAGTGTGGGCAACTGAAAAGGCGTGGTTCCAAACCCCTTATATGACCTTTGGACAGAGTCCAGATGCATGTTCTACTGTTACATTTCCAAAAATCATGGGTGAAGCATCTGCCAATGAAATGTTAATTGCTGGGCGAAAACTGACAGCACGGGAGGCGTGTGCCACGGGCCTGGTCTCTCAAGTGTTCTTGACTGGAACTTTCACCGAGGAGGTTATGATTCAAATTAGGAAGCTTTCCTTATATAATGCAATCGCGCTAGAAAAATGTAAGACCCTTGTTCGCTGTAATATTAAGATGGAGTTGGAAAAGGCCAATGAGAGAGTGTGAGGTGCTGAGGAAGATCTGGGGTTCAGCCCAAGGGGTAGACTCCATGGTAAAGTATGTTGAAAATAAAATTCATGAGTTTTAATTGTCAGTCTGTCTGCTCAGGACCCAAGAACTAAGCCGAATCAAATACATCATGAGGCGCAAGATGCCCGAATCCATCTTCATAGCACAAAACAATTTCACCCAAGGTGAAGGCTTGGAAGCAGATCTGGAAATGTCCAAGCTATGTCTTTAAATTATTATGGCAATTTTTAAGCGCTGTAACTTTAAAAGAATTAATAAAACATTTCCTTGAACTAATGTGATTATTTTATACACACGTAAGCCCAAGTGTAAAAGCAGACTGGTGGGTACTAGACTGTTCTTGCAAGCTCTAATTTGTATCTATGGCTACTATATATATAAGATCAGAATTGCATTTTATTAGATGTGGAGACAGACAATTCTGTAATACTGTTCATTTTACTTATTTTTATATCCTAGAATGCAGAGTCTACTGGGGTAGGAGGCAGCCTCAGCTTCCCTCCCACAAAGAGAGACACAGAACTATCAGAGATGGTGCTCTTGACCTTTCAGTGGCACAAATGATTCAGAGACACAGAATTATGAGTTAAAAGGCTTATCTTTTAGAATAAGTATTTCCGAATCAGAATTCCCTGATCATCATTCTCCTAAACAGAACATATGATTGGAATATATGGTGAGAAATCACTTGGCTTTCTTTTCTTTTTAAATGTCTAATTCTTAACCAGTTAACAAAAGACAACTTTATCTCTCCAAAGTAAAACTTGTTGCACCCTATTAGTGAATTTTGGATTCTTTTTGGTGGAAATAGCCACTTTCTAATATTTGTAATGTGCACATTTAGGTTTCCTTAGACTATGTTATAGTTACACTAAAATTCTGGAGGCATTACTAAAGGCAGAAATTTCTTTCAAAATAAAGACAAGACCCCTACACTCTGTATGACATTTAACATTATCAGTTTCTGTTTTTATGTGCGCACAATTTTCTGGAACACCCTGGGTGTTCTGGGGCATAATTCAATGACCCTCTGGTCACTGGTAATGAATGCCACCTTTGTTACAGGATTTCTAGGATGTTACTTCACCAGCCAAGAATCCTTGGGAATGATGGTACATATCCACAAGTTTCTCTTGAGCCTGCTTTTCTAAATTTACACACCCATCTTGCAGGTCGCACTCAGCTCAACCTATGGGCTTGAGTTTCATTTCGCTATGGATGCACCAGGCACAGAAAGGAGGCAGGTGTACGAGTGAGTGATGGTTGACTCCAGTCACTGCACACAGCTAGACATGTTATCTGTGATGAGGCATGCAGGTCAGGTGTTGGTACAGGTGACAGCTCCCTGCAAATATGTAGGTGAATCAACCACACCACAAGCTTTCTCTCCTGCAGGTACTGAAGAATGCAGTGGCATCCAGAAACATAGAAATGACAGAAACTTCAGAGATAGAAAGATGTCATCACAGCCCTGGCTTGGGAAAGCTTTAGATATGATCTCTTTTAGAGGCAAAAATCCTGATTTCAATTTTATTTTTCCTCCTTTTTTTTTTTTTTTAAACGTATCCATGGGATAACAATGGCTTAAATCAGGGTTTTTAAAGGGTTCTCTCTCTCTTGCTAATGGAAATTAGGATGTGTTTTCTTCACTCTTTGACTGCTTTTTATCTATCATGACATGCTACAGTAGAAATGTCGATTGGCCCAACATCTTTCTGTTTTCTGTAGAGCTGTCTCTTTCTCAGAAGCAGGAAGATTTTGGCTTAGGTATAACAAAACACCTTCTCATGTAAGACCAAAAACATGGGCTAGATATTAGAAATGCTCTCTATATTTATCGATGTATCAGAAACCTTCCACAGGTCTTTATTTATTTAAGGTACTGTAATGAAAAAGAAACTTTCACTTTCCTGGCACCACATTCCTTTTGCATTTCCTATAGGGGAAGTAATGGACTTGGAGTGTTGCTTATTAAAATGGGAAAACTGATGATGACGTGACCAAAAGAGTCTCCAGACCAAGATCAGAAAAGCTGAGGCAACACAATTTGATTTTGATTGTGTCCACGGAGAATGTTCTCTGATGTTTGGGATTTGTTTACTTGGTGTTTTCTGATATGACTGCTAAGAAGGCATGAAACAATTTTACAATATTTATAAAGATTGGGTTGTTCACAGTGCAAAAAGTTTGCACATAAGAAACTTCAAACAATATGCTTCCCACCCTTAGAAACTATCTAAGTCTGCAACTGTATTGACAAAGAAAAACTACATAGTTATGGTGGATTATTGGTAAAAATTCAACAAGCAGAGAAACAGCCTGAAAAATCAGGCCACAGACACACATTACGATACTGTGTAATCCTATGGCCCAAGCAAATATTTTTCTAAAAGCCCAACTTTTGTGTGTGTGTGTGTGTGTGCTTAAGACATGCCCACAGTTACTCAGATTAAAAAAAAAAAAAAAAAAAAAAAAAAAAAAAAAAAAAAAAAAAAGAGCCCCCATTAAAATGTTATGTCTTTTGTCTTTTGTGTAACCAGAGGACTTCCAGGAAATAGTGTCTCTGTTTTCTGAACATGTACACATTTTCTCCAGTTTGTTACAAAGGGCATGGTATATTACTGAACATGCTTTAGACTACGAGACAAGTTTCTGGAAATTATCATGTTAGCCTCTGGTCACAGGCCAGTTTCCTGGGCCATGCTTTCACTTTAACTCTTGTGTGGCTCAAGGCCAAGTTCCTGAGCCAAGCTGAGTCATTACTTTAGCTATTAGTAGTTGCAGGCCCAAGGTCCCAGAAAGATGAGTACTTGCTTTCTTCAAGACTACTGAGTACATTTTCTTTCTTCCGAGTCCATCTATTTATGTTCATATCTATTGTTCTCTATTTATATTCATATCTGCAGCTTGTCCTCAGTTGTTTGTTTTCTTTTCTGTTTGTTTGTTTGTTTATTTTTTAAAATTTATTTCTCAAAAATAAGCAAAGCTCTGGGCCAGTGTCAAATGGAATTCCAACAGATTTCCTGCCATACTTACAAGGCTGAGGAGAAAGGACGCTGAGGACACATTGGCAGTCTCCTCTACCCCTCCAGTGTTGGAAAGTGTTGCCTCTGTCCTAACTGTTTATTTAACAGAAGATCTGGTTGTCACATGGGAATGAAAGCATATCTAAATGAAGGTTTCCTGTCAAGAATACAGCACACTGTTATGTTGAAGACCTTGAAACTAACTCCAGTTCTGACGCAGATTTTTGACACCAAAATTTCCAGCTTTCTGTTTTTTTTTTTTTTTTTTTTTTTTTTTTTTGTCATGTGTGGCTATCTGGGGCTCTGATTTCTTAAGCAGTGTTGAGACCTGGAGATATAATCTTACTGCTAAAAGTCAGTAACAAGAAATTGTAATTCAAATAGTTACTATTTTGCGGGTTTTTCTTTTTTTTTCAAAATGTTAAGAATTCAAAATTGTAGTCTAAAAATTTTTGTTTAAGAAGGATCTTCTTGTCTGCCAGTGAGAGATATTTATGGCACTGTATGGAATGGCATACATTCCAATAAAATTTCTTTTGGGTGGTTATTTCTCTATAAAAAGCTCAGCACTGCTACATATATCTAAACAGTTTCTTTGTGAGACACATCCTATTTTTCTGCAGAGACACATACTGTGAGGACAGGCAATAGAGCCTAAACCTCCTTTTTCTGACTATTGACTATAACACCCAGGATTCAGCATTTTCATGAACATTTTAGACCTTAAAATGCATCCTAGTGAGATGAGGTTTTTCTCTGCGGGAGGCTTTGTGAGTACTTTGCACAAAACCATTGGTTATTTAACTGCTGTCTCTTCTATGTCTCTCTCAACAGGAGTAAAACCCTCTGCTCTATTTGTAAACAGAAAATTTCCACTTTCAATAATCAGAAAGAAGATGCCTTTGGGAGACATATTCTAGCTAACTGCCATCTTATGAAAGCCAGCCATACACGTTCATCTAGCAGCACTGAAATTTAACTAAAAGACAATTTTAGGTGTCAATGTCAGTGGTTCTTATCTCCTGGAATTTCAATGTTTTTCTACACTGTAGCAAGGGAAGCCAGCAAGTATATTGAATTTCTTCTTATACAATGTCTTCCTTGAATGCAAAGATTATAGAATCATTATTTTTTGGTTTCCAAGTTACTTGGGGAATCCTTTGGGTTCAGTAGGCTTAGGAAATCGGCAAAGATTCACCAGTGGAGACCAAAAGCCTGTGCAGGTAAACATTACTTGTCCTACTGTCCAGCTCCTCTGGAAAC
>NC_044570.1:10598990-10608990 GCF_007565055.1 Rhinopithecus roxellana
AAGAAAGAAAGAAAGAAAGAAAGAAAGAAAGAAAGAAAGAAAGAAAGAAAATGTATCATCACACTGAGATTATGCCAATGACTCAAGTCATGAGTTTAATACCTGAAACTAGTCAACTTTTCAACAAATATATGTTGTCTACTAAATGCGAACCATGGTTGTTGCTACTGAAGATACAGCTCTAAACAAAATAAATATTCTACTTTTCAGATCTTTAAATGAGTCAAAACATCAATTGAATGTGTAGGATAAATGCAACTTATGTCTTTTTCTTTTTTCCTCCCTTCCACTGGAACTTTACAAATAGTTCAGTGTTATTCTAGAATGTGACCACTGAACTCTAAGTTTAAATTTAATTGATTAAAGACTAATTTTTTTAATACAGACTTTATTCTTAATTCTTAATACATGCTCCGAGGTTTCCTGCTTGAATGCACAAGACAAATGGGATTGATTGTGTTTATGTGTATGAAAGTAATATTAAAAAAATAAACTACTAATAATATATATACACACATGACACCATTATAATATAAAACTTTTCTAATACTTTTAATTAGTATCATTTTTGCAAGCAGCAATTTCTTTGAGGAGAGTGTCTTGTTCTGTTGCCAAGCCTGGAGTGCAGTGGCATGATCTCAGCTCACTGCAACTCCTGCCTCCTGGGTTCAAGGGATCCTCCCATCTCAACCTCCAAGTAGCTGAGGCTACAGGTGCCGCCACACCCAACTAATTTTTGTACTTTCAGTACCATGTTGGGCAGGCTGGTCTTGAACTACTGGCCTCAAGCGAAGTACCTGCCTCAGCCCCCCAGGGAAATGGGGTTATAGGCATGAGCCACTGTGCCTGTCCACAAGTAACAATTTTAATAGTCATCTATAAAAATTGTTTTAGATTGTAACTTGTGATTCTTTACGTTTTATGTATCTCTGTATCTATCTATGACTGTCACTGGAAGAAAACAGAGACTTGGTGAGCTTGAAGGGAATATTGGGAATAATCTACTTTTTCACAATTTGCTGCTAAGGTTAATATTCAGCTATGAGAAACTGCTAGGTTCTCCTGCTGTTAAAATTTCAATCTTCTTGGGCTTGAATGTAAATTATCCAGTATAAAATTCTCAATATTTATTTCTTTCAGAAATGGAGATCATCATAGTTCATAAAAGCATCCACACAGATAACTTAAAGAATTGTACAAATATCTAAACAAGCCAAAATTCGTTTCAGTGATTGGAATATGTCATATTGCTATGTTTCTATCTGATATCTTGAAGAAATATTTGAAAAACATGAAAAATAATTGACAAAAACTTATCCTGGTCTTTAATCACATTGTTTAAAGAATGTTTTAGTGGGTCAAAAATACCAAGATTTATACAAATTACATATCCAATTTTCTTATTTCAATGTGGAGTTGAACCAAAGATCTATTGATCGATTGATTGATTGATCGGTTTTTAGAGATGGGGTCTCACTATGTTGCCCAGGCTGGTCTTGAACTCCTGGGCTCAAACAATTCACCTGGTTGGCCTCCCAAAGTGATAGGATTAGGGGTGCAATCCACTGTCTCCAACTAAACCAAGATTTAAAGAGATTCTCTGAACACCATATAGACTCACATCTATAACTGACATCTTATAATTGAGATATGTTATTCTTATATTTAATAATTCCAAATTAATTTTATTTTATATTACAAATCATTAAAATATTTAAACATAGACATTAATTAGGGCAATAATCACTAACATTGAATCATTTGAACACATAAAATTTATAATATAAATTAATACACTTGGAAAATGCACACATTGAAGGTCTAATCTGTACATTCAGAGATGTTATTTATCCACCAATAATAAATATCCTACTGATAATATTCAGATAAGTCCAGAGTTTGTGGCAGTCTTAGATATTTTTGGCTAATCGTAATCACTAAATTTTTTTTATCTTACTAACAGCTACACAGAAAAAGAAAAATCTGTGATTTTTCTCATCAATAAATGAGCAGTGCCTTTTATCATAAAATTATTGTTGCTCTGAAAAAAAATTGTGGTAGTTGAAAATACAGGGTTTTTGAAATAGTTTAGTAGCTCTTATATAACAATTTGACTCTTCTCTGATTTACGAAAACTGGCATAATATGTTAAGCAGTTTGCCTTCTAATTATTAGCTTACAAATATTTATTTCATGCATTATATGTGCCAAACATTTGGTTAGCTACTGAGAAAACAGTGACATTCTATGATATTCTAATATTGTTTAATTTCTATCTGCATCCTTTGTTATCAATGACAACCTCCAATTCCCTCTGCTATTCTCCTAGTGACCTTTTTCATTTGGGAAGTACTTGTATGAATCCAGATAAAAGCAAATTAGAGCTGTGACTTTGGAGACTATGGAGTATTCATTATGGTTATATTGCTACTGTAAAACAGAAATGAAATTCTACATCCTCAATCAATGGAATAGACCCCATCTTCTCTTGGCCAAGGGGATACCCCTCCAAAAAATCTGAAAAACTAGTTCAGACCATGATTGGAAGGCATCAGACAGGACTTGTTATATCCATTCCCTTTGGAGCTTAGGTACAACTGACCTAGGGCTAAAACAGAGCTCATAAGACTGACAAAACAGTTTGTGACAGTGAGATGCCAAATTCCACTGTGATTCTGGCATAGCATCACATGATAGATTGCAGACCCTAAATAAAATTAAGTACTTTACTCCAAAATAGATTTTATTTGACATATTTTGAAGTGGGTGTGCAAAGCCATTGCTCATGGGACATATGTGCATTTTTTTGGACATTTCCTTCCCTTTCTTTTCCTGATCCTGAGAGATTTAACTAATTGACTGACATTTAAGCCCTGAAAAGAGAGACATTTATCATCTATTCTCTCTGAACCATGTTACTTACAGACTTCATCTATGTAACAGAACCTTGGCTTCTGTAACCCCCTTAAGTCAAGCATTTCTGTCAGCTGACTTCAATTCTTGATAAAAAGCTAACTCAACCGATTGTCAATCAGGAAATCTTTGAATTGGCCTATGATCTGGAAGCTCCTGCCTGGAGATGCCTCATTTTTCCAAGCTGAACCAATGTATATTTTAAATGTATATTTAATGTATATTTAAAACCAATTTATGGAATGATGCCTTTGCCTGTAACTTCTGTCTACCTAAAATGTACAAAACTAAACTGTAACCCAACCACCTTGGGTTCTCATGAACTCCTGAGGCTGTGTCATTCATATTGGGCTCAGAATAAACCTCTTCAGTAATTTACAGAGTTTGACTCTTCTTTGTCAACACTATGAGCCCAGGGAAAAGACAAAAGTCAACTTAATTTTTTACCTAACATTGATTGACAAGTAATTAACAAGGCAGTATGGTAAAACATAAGATATACAAAATAAAGTAAAACTAATGGTTATTCAAAGGTAGCTAAATATAAAATATTAATATGAATTAACAGAATTGTCCAAAAACTATCCTATATTCTAAACAATTAAAGAAGAAAAAATTATATACATAAAGAATTCTTCAAAGTATGGGAAAGCACAATTTTAAATTTCACGTATATTTAAACATGCAAAATATGCCAAGAAACAAGTAGATGGTTTTTGACAGATATATAGAATTAAAAGTTAACCAAGGAAAGACAGACATTTAAAATTAGTCCATAAAAGGTAAAATAAACAAATAGAGTGGGTGCAGTGGCTCACACCTGTAATCCCAGCACTTGGGAGGCTGAGGAAGGTGGATCACTTGAGATCAGAAGTTCAAGACCAGCCCTGGAAACATAGCAAGCCCTTATCTCTATTAAAAAAAAAAAAAAAAAAAAAAAAAAAAGAAAGAAAGAAAAGAAAAGAAAAGCTGGATGGATGTGGTGGTGTGTGCTTATAGCCCAAGCTACTGAGCCCAGGAGGTCAAGGCTGCAATGAGCCGTGATGACACACTGCACTCCAGCCTCGGCAACAGAGCAACACGCTGTCTCAAAAAACAAGCAAACAAAAAAATCCCCAAAATAAAAACAAATAAGCATGAAATGTATATACAAATGACAGCAAGATCAATTCTTCTCATGGACATTCACTTAGGAGGGCAATCAGTCTGTTTTTGACTAACTCATTCTCAGGGTTGGAATTCTGACTACGCCATGACTTGGAGATATGTTACAAAGGAATGCAACATTTTTCTTGTTCTTGCACTTTTCCCACAGCTAGAATCCAAAATATGTCATAACCACCCTAGAACAACATATAATAATAGTTAGCAAGTATGTGTGTGTTTGTGTGTGTGTGTGTAATGTTTGCTCTACCTGATAGAATTGATTTTCTTTATTTGACATATCGTTTTCTTCAACTCTCTTTGAAATTTTTTCTATGTAGAATTCATGTTATTTTTAAGTAAATTGTAAAGAATGGGTATCATAATAATGGAAATTTTTAAAAAGTTACATCATTGTGGATTAAAAATGGTGTTTTGCTATGAAAGTAGAAAAGCTTATCAAACCCTTTCCCTGAGTAGAAGTTTAATAGAATAAACTACTTCAATAAAGACAAGTTAATTTTTAAATTGTAATGATATGGAACTGAATATACTCTGCAAGAGAGGAAAGTACTCTGCAAGAGAGGAACATGTTTATTCTTTGGTTATCTCCAAAGAGATATGCTGTCTATAAACATCTCAAGAAAGCAAAGGAACTTTTATTTTTTTAGTAACTTTGCACAGAAACCTTGATATGTTCTACCACTTTTTTTTTAATCGCAAGCAATTTGTAGTAGTGGGTGAAGAAAACTACTAATAAAAACTTTTTACTGCGTGCTCATTTATGTCAGATATTTCCCAGAGAACTTATGCAAAATTTACAAACCCTTTTTTTTTTTTTTTTTTTTTTTTTTTTTTTTTTTTTTTTTTTTTAAGGCAGAGTCTGATTATTGTCTTCAGGATGGGAGTACAGTTGTGCTATCTTGACTCACTGCAATCTCTGCCTCCTGGGTTTCCGCAATTCTCCTGCCTTAGCCTCTCGAATAGCTGGGATTAGAGGTGCCCACAAACACACCTGGATAATCTTTTTTATTTTAATTTAATATTTTATTTTCATCATGTTTCCCTGGCTGGTCTTGAACTCCTGAGTTCAGGCAGTCTGCCCACCTTGCCCTCTCAAAGTGCTGGGATTATAAATGTGAGCCACCATGCCTGGCCCACAAGTACTTTTTTGAATGTTTGAATGCAGTATTTCTCTGTTAAATTTTTGTATTTAAGGTAGTTTATGATTTTAAATTAATAATTGTTTGCTTAACTTTCACACTTACATTCATGTCAGTTTTGAAACAAGTCTTTCTTAAGTAATTATTTTGTGTTTGTCAATTATTTTCTGAATTCTAATGACTTCAGTTTTATTATTAACACCAGCATTGTGGACATTGTGGTAATGTAACCTTGCTTCAGTCACATGATTTTCTTTGTTTCAGGCATCTATTTTAATGAAACTATCAGTTCACTTTGACTTCAGGTTCCCAGGGAAGAATTATGCATTTTTCCCACAATATGAGTCAGTGCTAATGTCTAATATCTGTCTATCTGTGCCTGGGGCATGTTGAAATATTCATCTATTTTGGTTAAAATTACAAAATATGATGACTTCTATAACCCATGGAAGATTTGTTGGCAGTGTCTAATCTTTAAATTAAGATAATCTTTAATTAAGGATAATATTTAATTATTTTTAAGATAACATTTAAGTAAGAAAGACTGTCCATTCCTGTTTTCAAGCTAAAGGAAATGAGCACTGTTAGACTGAGATTGAGTCATGGCTGAACATTGGCATAGATGAACATGTGTGGTAGTGTAAGCATGTTTAAAATAAATCAATTTTTCAAACTTTATTTTGGGTTCTCATGTACTCTGTCAAATCACTATTCAAGACTTTCTGGGTCAGGAGCAATGGCTGTTGCCTGTAATCACAGCACTTTGGGAGGCAGAGGGGGTGGATCACTTGAGGCCAGGAGTTTGAGACTAGCTTGGGCAGCATAGTGAAACACTGCCTCTAATGCACATACATACATACATACATACATACAAGTTCTGGGACATTTGTTTGAAGAATATCCTTAGCATTGATAAATGCACACTCTCTTGCACTCAAATAAATTGATTTAATTTTATTTACATTCATACCATCCTCATATAATTATCTACATTAAGCTTCCATGACAACTGAGTGTTCATGCAAATTAAAAATGGATTTTAAACTCAATTTTATCCCAGGACTCTATTTTCTTTCTCTGACATTTTACATAAAACCTCCAAAGTCTATTGGAATATAACTCCTGTCATTGGTCAAATTCTACCTTTCCTCTTTTTCACAAAGTTACCAACTCCTAATCCAGAAAGATGTCCACACTGTAGCCTATGTGTTGTCTAATCTGTTCATCATGATATCTAACAAACATCTTCTTCTCACTGTTGGCTTCTGACATCATATATCTGACACATTAACAATAATACTGTAGTATTTCATTACATATCATAAACTGTGTATCAGAAATTGGTCATTGATACTGGTTTGCTTTCTCTAATCCATCTATGTCTCCTGAGGTCAGATAATAGGAACCAAGTAGAGAAAAAATAGTTTTCACTGGCAACTCATGTGCTAAACTTCCACCAGAACATTATGCAGTTAATTCTGTGCCATACATTTAATTCTGACAGTCTACAAAGAACTTCTGAGGTGAGCTAATGAAAAGTCTTTATTTTGTAGCCCTTTCAGGGTCCTTTTTGTTGCTTTTCTCCTCCTCAAAGTTTACTGGGTGTTGCTGTCAATGTCCACACTGATAATGGATGGTTTCACTATGTTTCTCACTGAAGGTCAACAAATGAGAGGTGGGAGGTTATGTTTCTCTCTGACTTCCTCTCTCACCATGAGGTCTGCATACATGTCGCTGTTGTGTCTCATGGTATTGATGGTGAAAATTTCCCTTTATTTTACCCTATTTCATTGTCTATCTGGGTTGAGGTATCTTTGGCATTGCGTTGGTGTCTTCTCTCCATGTTTGATTTCCATGTAGAATCCCACCCCCAAAAATAAAAACCTGACTATGATGTTTGTTGAGATGCTGAGGCATGTGGATATTTCAGATATGCTGAATTTTTAAGGTAAAGTTGCGGCTATATAACAGATATATCATTCCATTTGTATTGGCATTTTCTTTGAAGGATACAATTTACTCTATGGCATCCTTTTTTGTTTATTGTATCTTTATCTTGTTACTAATGAAGGCTGTGTTTAACAAAGGGGAAGTCCCTGCTTCAAATTGTGTCTTGAGAAAAGGTGAAATATATTTACTAATATCTCTTTTTTTTTTTTTCCCTGAGATGGGGTCTCACTCTGTAGGCCAGGTTCAAGTACAGTGTTGCAATCATAGCTCACTGCAGCCTTGACCTCTTGGGCTCAAGCATTCTTCCAACCTCAGTGTCTTGAGTAACTGAGACCACAGGCATATGCCACTCTGCCCAGCCAATTTTTAGCATTATTGTTATTTGTAGAGATGGGGTTTCCCTAATACCCAAGCTAGTCTCAAAAATCTGGCTTCAAGTGGTTATACTGCCTCAGCTTCCCAAAACACTGAGATTCCGGCCATAAGCCACCAGCTCCAGTCCTGTTCTTGAGACTGTAAATGTGCACATATTATGCTTCGTTACAAAGTTTTGGTCACAAGTTTAGCCCATTATGATCTCCTAATATGGAATATATTTATTTCTTCAGCTTCATAAAAATTTCCTGTACTATTAAAAATTTTGCATACAGCCTACTCTGTTTATTCTCTTGTCATGAAATTCATTTTTAATTTAATTTGATAATGAATTAATTAAGCCTTAATGTGGCTTGGCTTTTCTTTTCTTTCTTTCTTTTTTCATGATAGTTCTTGGTTTAAAATTTCTATTCTCATGTTTGTTCAGCCATATGTAAATTGCCATTGACACCATCCATTCATTTTTGTATGTCAATGATGAAAAATGAATTTTCTTCCTCTCTTTCTAATGTGATATTCTCCAACACATGGCAGACAATGTCTTTGCAGATATTCGATGTAGTTTACCTAAAACGTTGTTCTCTTTTCTCTGAGTTTCCTTGACTCTGTCATTCTCCGAACATAAGTTTAGGGGGTCCTGTTGATAGCACTGTATTTTTCCATTGTTGGCACTTTATTAAAGGTTTCTTTTGCTTTGTATTTGAGATTTGTTGAGTTCTGTCTGGGAGTGGCATACACATCCGTTTATGGCAATGTTCTTTCTGTGATTGCGATACACTGTAGAACGTGCCTCTGGAAAGATGTATAGTATATGAGACAAGTGAAGGCAAAATAAATATCTGTTGCCCTTTGAGAACATTTCTGCTTGTGGAGGTTTTCAGTACTCTATCTTGACAAGCCATGTGTTAAGACAATGGAAAAAGAATCACACATTAATCAAAATAAAACTAGTGTCTTTTAAATGAGATAAAGTAAGTGATTAGGACATACAATTTTGTAATTTCCAAAATGATTTTTTAAATTTAAATTAAAAGTATAATATTATAAGTCAATTCATTATGATTTCTCAAACTAGACACATAGAAGAAACCATCATTTCTACCAAATCAGATACCTAAAAAGGTCTGGAAAATCTACATTTGGTATACAAAGAAAAATATTAGAAGAATTAAAATTGTAATGTGTAGGTCTTCCTAAATAATTTAGGTTAACAACCCATCCATCTTATTGCCAATAATACATGTAAAATGTAAAAAGTAAATTAAGAATAATATCAAGAAAGAAACCATTGTAATGTACACGGACACACACAACATATAATTGTATTCTTTGGAAATTAAACCAGAGAGATAAAAACAACCTTCAGATATAAACCTGTACACAAATGTTCATGGCACTTTATTTGGAAGAGAAAAATCTAGCCAGGCACAGTGGCTCGATACCTGTAATCCAGCACTTTGGGAGGCCAAGACAAAAGGATCATATGAGCTCAGAATTTTGAGACCAGCTTAGGCAACATGGTAAAACCCTATCTCTTCAAAAAATATAAAAAATCAGCATGACTTGGTGGCACGTGCCTGTGGTCCCAGCTACTTGGGAGGCTAAGGTGGGAGGATCCTTTGAGCTGGGAGGTCACGACTTCAGTGAACCATGTTTGCACAAACCACACTCCAGTCTGGTTGACAGAGTGAGACACTGCCTTAAAAAATAAAAACAAATTAAAAAGATTAAAAACTTAGGAAGATCCCAAATGTCATTGTATGAGTGAATGGTTGAATAAACTATGGTATTGCCATACCATGGAATATGAATGAACAATAGAAAATAATAAATAATTGACCAGTTCCAGTGACTGATGCCTGTAATCCCAGAAATTTGGGAGGCTGAAGCAGGTGGATCATGAGGTCAGGAGATGGAGGCCATCTTGTCCAACGTGGTGAAAGCCCTCCTCTACTAAAAAAATACAAAAATTAGCTGGGTATGGTCATGGGTGTCTTTAATCCCAGCTACTGGGGAGGCTAAGGCAGAAGAATCACTTGAACCCAGGAGACAGAGGTTGCAATGAGCCGAGATCACACTACTGCACTCCAGCCTGGTGATGGAGTGAGACTCTGACTCAAAAAAATAAATACATAAATAAACAAAAATAAATAAAGAGTAAAGAAAAGAAAAGAGTAAATATTTAAATATAGATGCACACAGCCACCAAAGTAGATGTAAAGACATTACACTGAGTGAAAAAAGGTACATCTCAAAAGATCATATATTGCATGATCTCATTTATAAGATACCCTCAAAATGACAAAATGACAGAGATAGTGAAGAAATGAGTGATTGTCAGAAAATTGCTGGGGTGCAGCAGGTGCTAACATAAGCACCGCACCAGGAGGGGCATCTTTTGTTACAATGGAACACTTTAATCTTTATTGTTTGGTAGCTGTGTGAATCTACACATG
>NC_044570.1:10613990-10662698 GCF_007565055.1 Rhinopithecus roxellana
TCTGTTCTTGCGATAGTTTGCTGAGAATGATGGTTTCCAGCTGCATCCATGTCCCTACAAAGGACGCAAACTCATCTTTTTTACGGCTGCATAGTATTCCATGGTGTATATGTGCCACATTTTCTTAATCCAGTCTGTCACAGATGGACATTTGGGTTGATTCCAAGTCTTTGCTATTGTGAATAGTGCTGCAATAAACATACGTGTGCATGTGTCTTTATAGCGGCATGATTTATAATCCTTTGGGTATATACCCAATAATGGGATGGCTGGGTCATATGGTACATCTAGTTCTAGATCCTTGAGGAATCGCCATACTGTTTTCCATAATGGCTGAACTAGTTTACAATCCCACCAACAGTGTAAAAGTGTTCCTATTTCTCCACATCCTCTCCAGCACCTGTTGTTTCCTGACTTCTTAATGATTGCCATTCTAACTGGTGTGAGATGGTATCTCATTGTGGTTTTGATTTGCATTTCTCTGATGGCGAGTGATGATGAGCATTTTTTCATGTGTCTGTTGGCTGTATGAATGTCTTCTTTTGAGAAATGTCTGTTCATATCCTTTGCCCACTTTTTGATGGGGTTGTTTGTTTTTTTCTTGTATATTTGTTTGAGTTCTTTGTAGATTCTGGATATTAGCCCTTTGTCAGATGAGTAGATTGCAAAAATTTTCTCCCATTCTGTAGGTTGCCTGTTCACTCTGATGGTAGTTTCTTTTGCTGTGCAGAAGCTCTTTAGTTTAATTAGATCCCATTTGTCAATTTTGGCTTTTGCTGCCATTGCTTTTGGTATTTTAGACATGAAGTCCTTGCCCATGCCTATGTCCTGAATGGTACTACCTAGGTTTTCTTCTAGGGTTTTTATGGTATTAGGTCTAACATTTAAGTCTCTAATGCATCTTGAATTACTTTTCGGATAAAGAGTAAGGAAAGGATCCAGTTTCAGCTTTCTACTTATGGCTAGCCAATTTTCCCAGCACCATTTATTAAATAGTGAATCCTATCCCCATTTCTTGTTTCTCTCAGGTTTGTCAAAGATCAGATGGCTGTAGATGTGTGGTATTATTTCTGAGGACTCTGTTCTGTTCCATTGTCTATATCTCTGTTTTGGTACCAGTACCATGCTGTTTTGGTTACTGTAGCCTTGTAGTATAGTTTGAAGTCAGGTAGCATGATACCTCCAGCTTAGTTCTTTTGACTTAGGATTGTCTTGGCAATGCAGGCTCTTTTTTGGTTCCATATGAACTTTAAAGCAGTTTTTTTTTCCCAATTCTGTGAAGAAACTCATTGGTAGCTTGATGGGAATGACACTGAATCTATAAATGAACTTGGGCAGTATGGCCATTTTCACGATATTGATTCTTCCTATCCATGAGCATGGTATGTTCTTCCATTTGTTTGTGTCCTCTTTGATTTCACTGAGCAGTGGTTTGTAGTTCTCCTTGAAGAGGTCCTTTACATCCCTTGTAAGCTGGATTCCTAGGTATTTGATTCTCTTTGAAGCAATTGTGAATGGAAGTTCATTCCTGATTTGGCTCTCTGCTTGTCTGTTACTGGTGTATAAGAATGCTTGTGATTTTTGCACATTAATTTTGTATCCTGAGACTTTGCTGAAGTTGCTTATCAGCTTAAGGAGACTTTGGGCTGAGACGATGGGGTTTTCTAAATATACAATCATGTCATCTGCAAACAGGGACAATTCAAATTTTTCTTTTCCTAACTGAATACCCTTTATTTCTTTCTCTTGCCTGATTGCCCTAGCCAGAACTTCCAACAGTATGTTGGATAGGAGTGATGAGAGAGGGCATCCCTGTCTTGTGCCAGTTTTCAAAAGGAATTTTTCCAGTTTTTGCCCATTCAGTATGATATTGGCTGTGGGTTTGTCATAAATAACTTATTATTTTGAGGCACCTTCCATCAATACCAAATTTATTGAGCGTTTTTATCATGAAGGGCTGTTGAATTTTGTGAAAGACCTTTTTTGCATCTATTGAGATAATCATATGGTTCTTGTCTTTGGTTCTGTTTATATGCTGGATTACGTTTATTGATTTGCGAATGTTGAACCAGCCTTGCATCCCAGCGATGAAGCCCACTTGATCATAGTGGATAAGCTTTTTGATATGCTGCTGAATCCGGTTTGCCAATATTTTACTGAGGATTTTTGCATCGATGTTCATCAGGGATATTGGTCTAAAATTCTCTTTTTTTGTTGTGTCTCTGCCAGGCTTTGGTATCAGGATGATGTTGGCCTCATAAAATGAGTTAGGGAGGATTCCCTCTTTTTCTATTGATTGGAATAGTTTCAGAAGGAATGGTACCAGCTCCTCCTTGTACCTCTGGTAGAATTCAGCTGTGAATCCACCTGGTCTTGGACTTTTTTTGGTTGGTAGGCTATTAATTATTGTCTCAATTTCAGAGTCTGCTATTGGTCTATTCAGGGATTCAACTTCTTCCTGGTTTAGTCTTGGAAGAGTGTAAGTGTCCTGGAAATTATCCATTTCTTCTAGATTTTCTAGTTGATTTGCATAGAAGTGTTTATAGTATTCTCTGATGGCAGTTTGTATTTCTGAGGGGTCGGTGGTGATATCTTCTTTATCATTTTTTATTGGGTCTATTTGATTCTTCTCTCTTTTCGTCTCTCTTCTTATTAGTCTTGCTTGTGGTCTGTCAATTTTGTTGATCTTTTCAAAAACCAACTCCTGGATTCATTGATTTTTTGGAAGGTTTTTTGTGTCTCTATCTCCTTCAGTTCTGCTCTGATCTTAGTTATTTCTTGCCTTCTGCTAGCTTTTGAATGTGTTTCCTCTTACTTCTCTAGTTCTTTTAATTGTGATGTTAGAGTGTCAATTTTAGATCTTTCCAGCTTTCTCTTGTGGGCATTTAGTGCTATAAATTTCCCTCTACAAACTGCTTTAAATGTGTCCCAGAGATTCTGTTATGTTGTATCTTTGTTCTCATTGGTTTCAAAGAACATCTTTATTTCCACATTCATTTCGTTATGTACCCAGTAGTCATTCAGGAGCAGGTTGTTCAGTTTCCATGTAGTTGAGTGGTTTTGATTGAGTTTCTTAGTCCTGAGTTCTAGTTTGATTGCACTGTGGTGTGAGAGACAGTTTGTTATAATTTCTGTTCTTGTGCATTTGCTGAGGAGTGCTTTACTTCCAATTATGTGGTCAATTTTGGAATAAGTGTGATGTGGTGCTGAGAAGAATGTATATTCTGTTGATTTGGGGTAGAGAGTTCTGGAGATGTCTATTAGGTCTGCTTGCTGCAGAGATGAGTTCAATTCCTGGATATCCTTGTTAACTTTCTGTCTCGTTGATCTGTCTAATGTTGACAGCGGAGTGTTGAAGTCTCCCATTATTATTGTATGGGAGTCTAAGTCTCTTTGTAAGTCTCTAAGGACTTGCTTTATGAATCTGGGTGCTCCTGTATTGGGTGCATATATATTTAGGATAGTTAGCTCTTCCTGTTGAATTGATCCCTTTACCATTATGTAATGGCCTTCTTTGTCTCTTTTGATCTTTGATGGTTTAAAGTCTGTTTTATCAGAGTCTAAGATTGCAACCCCCGGTCTTTTCTGTCCTCCATTTGCTTGGTAGATCTGCCTCCATCCCTTTATTTTGAGCCTATTTATTTCTCTGCATGTGAGATGGGTCTCCTGAATACAGCAGACTGATGGGTCTTGACTCCTTATCCAGTTTGTCAGTTGTCAATTGGAGCATTTAGTCCATTTACATTTAAGGTTAATATTGTTATATGTGAACTTGATCCTGCCATTATGATAATAATTGCTTATTTTACTCATTAGTTGATGCAGTTTCTTCCTAGCCTTGATGGTCTTTACATTTTGGCGTGTTTTTGCAATGGCTGGTACCGGTTGTTCCTTTCCATGTTTAGTGCTTCCTTCAGGGTCTCTTGTAAGACAGGCCTAGTGGTGACAAAATCTCTAAGCATTTGCTTATCAGTAAAGGATTTTATTTCTCTTCACTTATGAAACTTAATTTGGCTGGATATGAAATTCTGGGTTGAAAATTCTTTTATTTAAGAATGTTGAATATTGGCCCCCACTCTCTTCTGGCTTGTAGAGTTTCTTCCGAGAGATCTGCTGCTGGTCTGATGGGCTTCCCTTTGTGGGTAAGGTGACCTTTTTCTGGCTGCCCTTAAGATTTTTTTCCTTCATTTCAACTTTGGTGAATCTGGCAATTATGTGTCTTGGAGTTGCTCTTCTCAAGGAGTATCTTTGTGGCATTCTCTGTATTTCCTGAATTTGAATGTTGGCCTGCCCTGCTAGGTTGGGGAATTTCTCCTGGATGATATCCTGAAGAGTGTTTTCCAACTTGGTTCCATTTTCCCCCTCACTTTCAGGCACCCCAATCAGATGTAGATTTGGTCTTTTTACATAATCCCATACTTCTTCCAGACTTTGTTCATTTCTTTTTCTTCTTTTTTCTTTTGGTTTCTCTTCTCACTCCATTCCATTAATTTGATCCTCAATTGCTGATACTCTTTCTTCCAGTTGATTGAATCGGTTACTGAAGCTTGTACATTTGCCACGTATTTCTCGTGTCATGGTTTTCATCTCTGTCATTTTGTTTGTGACCTTCTCTGCATTAATTATTCTAGGTATCAATTCTTCCACTCTTTTTTCAAGATTTTCAGTTTCTTTGCACTGGGTACATAATTCCTCCTTTAGCTCTGAGAAGTTTGATGGACTGAAGCCTTCTTCTCTCCTCTCATCAAAGTCATTCTCCGCCCAGCTTTGATCCATTGCTGGTGATGAGCTGTGCTCCTTTGCAGGGGGAGATGAGCTCTTATTTTTTGAATTTCCAGCTTTTCTGCCCTGCTTTTTCCCCATCTTTGTGGTTTTATCTGCCTCTGGTCTTTGATGATGGTGATGTACTGACGGGATTTTGGTGTAGGTATCCTTCCTGTTATAGTTTTCCTTCCTGATAGTTTTCCTTCTAACTGTCAGGACCCTCAGCTGTAGGTCTGTTGGAAATTGCTCGAGGTCCACTCCAGACCCCGTTTGCGTGGGTATCAGCAGCAGAGGCTGCAGAAGATAGAATATTGCTGAAGAGCGAGTGTACCTGTCTGATTCTTACTTTGGGAGCTTCCTCTCAGGGGTGTACTCCACCGTGTGAGGTGTGGGGTCTCAGTCTGCCCCTAGTGGGGTATGTTTCCCAGTTAGGCTACTCAGGGGTCAGGGACCCACTTGAGCAGGCAGTCTGTCCCTTCTCAGATCTCAACCTCCGTGTTGGGAGATCCACTGCTCTCTTCAAAGCTGTCAGACAGAGTCATTTGCATCTGCAGAGGTTTCTTCTGCTTTTTGTTGTTGCTGTTGTTGTTGTTTAGCTGTGCCCTTTCCCCAGAGGTGGAGTCTACAGAGACAGGCAGGCTTCCTTGAGGTACTGTGAGCTCCACCCAGTTGGAGCTTCCCAGCAGCTTTGTTTACCTACTTAAGCCTCAGCCAAGGCTGGCGCCCCTCTCCCAGCCTCGCTGCTGCCTTGCTGTTAGATCACAGACTGCTGTGCTAGCAATGAGGGAGGCTCCGTGGGTGTGGGGCCCTACCGGCCAGGTGTGGGATATAATCTCCTGGTGTGCCCATTTGCTTATAGCACAGTATTCTGGTGGGAGTTACCCGATTTTCCAGGTGTTGTGTGTCTCAGTTCCCCTGGCTAGGAAAAGGGATTCCCTTTCCCCTTGGCTTCCCAGGTGAGGCGATGCCTCGCCCTGCTTCAGCTCTCACTGGTCGGGCTGCAGCAGCTGACCAGCACCTTGTCCGGCACTCCCTAGTGAGATGAACCCAGTACCTCAGTTGAAAATGTAGAAAACATTGGTCTTCTGTGTCGCTGGTTCTGGGAGTTGGAGACTGGGGCTGTTCCTATTTGGCCGTCTTGCTCTGTCCCCATGAGTCCAATAATAGTGAGGGAGAAAAAACAATGAATCAAGCATGAGCCCTCATTTTCTGTTTTGGATATTAACATGTGTTGGAAATCATCACCCCATAAGAAATATAGGAGGAAGAATATTATGGAATTTGGGCAAATTATAACAGTCTTCCTCTTATAATTTTGGAATCCTTTAGCTAATTTTAGATTGATTTTGGATAAATGTATTAAAGATATTTATATGATATTCAAATGGATATGTGTGAAGTACAGTTGTATTTATTAAATTTATTTTAATATCTTGGCCAGGTGTAATCCCAATATCTTGGCTAACACCTGTAATCCCAGCACTTTGGGAGGCCATGGCGGGTGGATCACCTGAGGTCAGGAATTTGAGACTAGCCTGACCAACATGGTGAAACCCCATCTGTACTAAAAATACAAAATTTAGCCCAGTGTGGTGGTGTGCACTTGTAATCCCAGCTGTTTGGGAGGCTAAAGCAGGAGAATAGCTTGAATGTGGAAGGCATAGGTTGTGGCGAGCAGAGATCACACCACTGCACTTCAACCTGGGCAACAGAATGAGACTCCATCTCAAAAAAAATTATAATATGTTTATATTTATTAAATATATTTATTTACTATGTTAAATATGTTTAACATATTCAACATGTTCATATTTAATATTTAATATATGTATGTTTAATGTAATTGTTTAATTTTAATATACTTATAAATATATTATCTAAATATTGTATTGAATAAAATAAAAATAAATACATTTGTTTTAAATTTATAGTATATAACTAATACATACTATAAATATGTATAATACATGTTTTATTAGAGTCTAAAACTTAGCAAAGAATTCTAGTCTAGTAATTTATTTGCAGTGAATAAATAGAGGTGATTGAAGACAAATGTGTGGATCAAAGGACCCAATAGTTTGGTCCTGTAACCTTCAAAGGGGAAATAATTGTATTGAGAATCATTATCTTCCTTCTTTTTTGTGACCTATGATTAGTGTGCATGTTGAGGGAGTGAGACAGGGTCAGAAAGCTCTCATAAAGACTAAACACACATATCTTACCTTTACCTTTAATTTTAAGGCATATCCCAAGCTCCAATTCAGTATGTTCAAGTTTTACTCTCCAATAAATATACTTGGTATTAAAGAAAAGTAAAAGCAGATTTCTTCTGCCACTTTGCAGAAGCCTCCATGACATGGTGACCAGCTCCCTGAATTTATACCTATGATATTGCTTTAGGGAACAGGCCAGTACTCACACCTATTGACTACCCAAAATATAACTCAAGTGTGCATTTCTGCCTAGTTTTTTTAAAACACAAACTCCTTAAAGGACCATAGTGTTCTTTTACTCTTCAAAAAAGCAGAGATTGGATACTTGGGGTTGTTTTCCAAGTTACATCTTGAAAAAAATTATTCCCCAACTCTACCAAACCAGTTACTTTGCCACTCTTTGTTAATGAATCAAATTATAACTAGTTATTGAACACCAACAGCACCCCAAGGACACCTTTCTTTTTTTTTTTTTTTTTTTTTTTTTTGAGGCGGAGTCTCGCTCTGTCGCCCGGACTGGAGTGCAGAGGCCGGATCTCAGCTCACTGCAAGCTCCGCCTCCCGGGTTTACGCCATTCTCCTGCCTCAGCCTCCTGAGTAGCTGGGACTACAGGCGCCCGCCACCTCGCCCGGCTAGTTTTTGTATTTTTTAGTAGAGACGGGGTTTCACCGTGTTAGCCAGGATGGTCTCGATCTCCTGACCTCGTGATCCGCCCGTCTCGGCCTCCCAAAGTGCTGGGATTACAGGCTTGAGCCACCGCGCCCGGCCAAGGACACCTTTCAAAGAGAGTAGGAGTGTATTTAACTGAACATCAGTAACTTGGTCAAACAAGAGTGCAACCTTAACAGAACAGAGCCACCCATTCTAGTTTCCTTTAAGGGATCTTTTATAAGCTATAATACAGTCAGTCACTTGGATCTTTGCTCTCCTCTCTAAGGAATTCCCTGAGAATGGACTGGTACATTGGCTCAATCTGTAAACCCAGCACTTTCGGAGGCAAAAGTTGGTGGATCACTTGAGGTCAGAAGTTTAAGACCAGCCGGGCCAACATGGCAAAAACTTGTCTCTACTAAAAATATAAAAAATTGCCAGGCATGATAGTGCACACCTCTGTTCCCAGCTACTTGAGAGACTGAGGCACAGGAATCACTTGAAACTGGGAGGCAGAGGTTGCAGTGAGCTGAGATCAAACCACTGCACTGCAGCAAGGGTGACAGAGTGAGATTTCATATAAGTCTATTCTCAAGCTGCTAATAAATATGTACCCAAAACAGAGTAATTTATAAATGAAAGAGTTTAATGGACTCATAGTTCCATATGTTTGGGAGGCATCATATTTAGGGTGGAAGGTAAGGAGGAGCAAAGGCATGTGTTACATGGCAGCAGCCAAGAGAGCTTGCATGGAGAAACTCACAATTTTAAAACCATGAGATCTTGTGAGACTTATTCACTACCATGAGAACAGTATGGTGGAATCCATCCCCATAATTCAAATGGCCCCATCCTTGACATGTGGGGATCTACAATTCAAGATGAGATGTAGGTGGGGACATAGTCAAATCATATCTGCTGGATTCATCTTTGCTTAAATAAAATCCAGGAATATTTGTGTGTGTGCACGTGCACATGTGTGTGTGTATTTTAATAAATGGGTATTTAACATGTGTGTGTGTGTATATATATACACACATATATAATATGTAGAAATGGGTTTTAAGTATATATTTTTAATAAATGTGTTTTTAAATCAAAGAAATACAAACATTACAAATGGCACTGTTGATACATTTGACCTAAGGGGTGGGTTCCTTTGCTAGAGTACAGTTTCCTTCCATTGTTTGTCAAAGTGTTATTTTCATAAGGTTAAACTAGGTATGGTCACCAAGCCCACAGGGTTCTTAAGCCTTGTAGTTACAGAACTTTAGGAAAACCATCATGGGCAGTTACCTCAGCCAGTTTCAGCTCCTTAACATGTGACACATCACCTATATCCAAATAGCAGTCAGCCAAGGGAGTTAAGAAATGGTAAGAAAACTTGATAATAAAAGACTCAATTTATTCTACAGGTAAATCCTTAAAAATGTAACATGAAGTGTGGTCTTATCCTGGATATGTTTGTAAGTTGGACACGGTATTTGTACACAAGTTAGAAAGACAAAATACCTTATTTTACTGACTATCTCATGCTTTTGAATAACATTCTACCTGATTAAATCTGCACAGCAATGAGATTTTATAATCTTATAATTACAATTACTATCACTACCATATTACAATGATCATCACTATCATTGTCTTCATTTTCATCATGATCATGATGACCCTCAACACCATCATTATCAATGTCACCATCATCATCATCACCCATCACCATCATTCTTATCACCACCATTGTTGTTATTATTATCATCACCACAATTATCAGTATTATAATCAACATAATCACCATGATCTTTGCCATCATTATCATCATCTTCACCACCATCACTATTATCACCATCATAATCCCCATCATCACCATCACCATCATCATCATCTTCATCATTATCATCACCCCCATCATCACCATCACTATCATCATTATCACCATCATTCCCATTATCATCACCATCACTATCATTATCACCATCACCATCATCAACAGCATCATCACTATCATTATCATCATCATCATTCCCATGATCCGCATTATCCTCCCATTATCATCATCCCCATCATCCTCATCAGTATCACCATCATCCTCATCAGCGTTGCCATCAGTCTCATCACCTTCACCATCACCATCACCATTACCATCACTGTCATCATCACCAGCATCATCATCCCTCACAAAGTCTTGCGTAATAATCCAAAGCTTTCTATCAAATTAAGAGACACAATGTGGTAAGCACAAGAATGTACCTCCAAAGGTGGCTGTTCTGACACCAGTGAACATTTGACTTTACCTGGCAAACAGAACTTTGTAAATGTTATTAAGGACTTTGAGAAGGGGTGATTCATCTAGATAGACCATATCTCATCACACGAGATTTTCAAGGTGAAAATATGTAGATAAGGAGGTGTCTTAAGTTGTATGACTTGAGAAAGATGAATGTACCATTAATGGCTTTTAGGGGAGGAAGAGGACCTCTTGTCGGGAAAGGTTGGCAGCCTCTAGAATCTGGGTACAACCCTTAACAGACAGCCAGCAACAAAATTGGGTGTTAGTCTGGCAACAACTTGAATTAACTTGAAAACAAATTCTTTGAAACAGCTTCCAAAAAAGAACCCAGCCTCCCAAGACTGATTTTTTTGCCTGGAGAAACTGTGTTGGACTTCTGATCTAGAGAACTGCCAGATCCTAATGGATCACCTTTTGAGCAACTAAATTAGTGGTGATTTTCACAGCAGCAATAGGGAAAATGCAATAGCCTGGGAGGAGATTACTTAAGTATGATCATTATTTAAAGTATTCTAGGTAGCTGGAGAAAAAATCAGTTAGACATAGTGGGGAAGAGATAGGCAGTCTGCACTTAATTGAAAGGAACTAATGAACAAAGACAATGAATAAAATAAAGAGGTACATATATCTTTATTGAACACTTGCTGGTATCACATCCTCTCAGGATGCTAGAAAGATGAAGAGGTATCCGTATCCTAGTGGTCAGTCCCTAGATTATAGCTCTGAGCTGATTTCAAGCACTTTCTAGGATACTGAGAAGAACCAAAGAAAACAGAACACAGTAAGTAAGGCTGCTATGATTTATTTAAATTCCATATTATTATTCCTACTATATTTCTTAACGGGTTATGATTTTCAGCACATGCTAGTATCTCAAACAATAAATGAGGTATCGTCCTCAATTCATTTATTTTTTCTCCCTAAGTGTTGTTGGGCTCAACTTTTGTCCCTTCAAAAGCTCCTACAAGCCAGACATAGAGACTCAAGCCTGTAATTTTGAGTAAAAAACCCCAAAGAAGTGAAACATTGTGTTCAATTCAACAATGAGAAAATAGTTTAAAAATTCAAAAATATTTTCTTCATACACAAAAAAGATTAAAATGAAAACAAAAGAATGGGAAAGATTTTATGGTGCTGATAAGGAATGAATGAAATATTAATAAAAACTGTGCACTTGTGATGATATGTGAAAGAGGCAATCTGTGCACGGGGAAAAAATTGTTCCTTGATAGTACTGCCGGTGGCTTCATTCTTCAACTCTTCTAGTTACCCACTGGAACTTTTATGTCATATAAGTTTATATGTACAATAAAGAAAAGAGCTGGTAAATGATTAGGAGCTTATTTTCAACAAGACATCTTAGACATAACAAGATTGCAATTTTCACCTTCTAAAGGCCTACTTGCAACATACGTAACAGATAGATGATACAGGTATAATAAACAAACAGAGAGAAGCATCTGATTTTTCTAGTAAATACAGATGTGTCCATAGAATATTAGGAAAAATACATGAATTGTTTTTTTTCTAGAGAATACATAATCATGACAAAATAAAATTTATAATTAGAAAGTTATAAATTATAATAAAAGTAATTTTAATTTACATCATAGCTTATCAAGTATTAATGTCACAGAACCCTGGAAGTTATGGGGAAGTAAACTTATGGGGAGTAAGCAATCCTTATTTACTTTTGATGGAAATATGAATTTTTATAACAACAACAACAATAACAACAACAACAACAACAATGATAATAATAATAATAATAATAAAAGCCTTGGCCGGGCTCAGGGGCTCAGGAGGTCATAGCAGGGGAATTGCTTGAGGCCAAGGAGTTCGAGACCAGCCTGGGCAACATAGGGAGACCCTATCTCTAAAAAAAATTTAAAATATTGTTCAAGCATTGTGGCAAGGGCCTGTAATCTTAGCTACTCAGGAGGTTGAGCTGGAAGAATAACTTGACCCCAGAGTTTGAGACCAGCCTTGGCAACAAGAGAAGACACTACCAAAGAAAAAAAAGTAAAAAGAGAACCAAGGACAATGAGCTAAGCCTATGGGAGGCTGAGGCAAGAGGATTTCTTGAGCTCAAAAGTTCACGACCAGCCTGGGCAAAAGAGGCTGGTTGCCCAGGAAAACCTCATCTTCACAAAAAATTTTGAAAAATAGCCAGATATGATGGCACAGGCTCATAGTCCAAGGTACACAGGAGCCTGAGGTGGGAGGATGGATTGGATACTGGAGGTCGAGGTTGCAATGAGCCATGATTGCACCACTACTCCAGCCTGGGTGATGGAGTGAGATCCTGTCTCCAAAACAAAACCAAACAAAACACATAGTTATTTATTAGGTTGAAAATGAACATAAACCCCTCAATCCTCTATGTCTGCTTTTAGTATATTTATTAATTCTGTCTAGCATATGCCCTCATAGAGGGTTTAGCTAGGATTTTTACTGTAGTATTGCATGCAAAAAAGTAAATAAAATCCAAAATATAACACAGACATGAACACACACAAATACAGACACACACACACACACATACATACACATGACCCCAAATGTCCATTAATATCAAAAAGTTATGCTGCATGATACATTCTCATAATAAGATAATGAATGGATGTTTAAAAATACATAAACTGTATTTACCTGAAACAATGTGAATATTTCTTAAAAACCTGAGAGTTGAAGTCCATGTATTATTTATAGATTCTAATGTCATAAAATCTACCAATTTTTTTATGAATATACTTACATTTTGTACAATTATAAAAATGCTAAGCTGTACATATTGAAAATAATTACTGCTTCTTGGAGAGAAATGGCAAAAAGAGATTTTTTAAGTATCCAATGAGGAATCATTTTACTTTTAAAAATCTGCCAAAAGAGGTAACCATGAAAATAAATGTCGTGTGTGTATGTGAAACGCTTACATTCCTCTGCTGGTCTGTAAGCTGTGAGAAAAACCTGTGCCTATGGATATGAAAAGATGCTTAAAATCAGCAAGGTGCTGTCTCACACTTGTAATCCCAGGGCTTTGGAATGCCAAGACATGCAGATCACTTGAGATCAAGAGTTCAAGACCAGGCTTGACCACATGTTGAAACCCTGTCTCTAAAAAAATTACAAAAATTAGCCAGGCATGTTGGCGGGCATTTGTTATCCGAATTATTCACATGGCTGATGCAGGAAAATTACTCGAACCCCAGGAGGCAGAGGTTGCAGTGAGCCAAGATCAAACCACTGCACTCTAGCTGGGGCAACAGAGAGAGACAGTGAGCCAAGATCATGCCACTGCACTCTAGCCTGGGCAACAGAGAGAGACCCTGTCAAAAAAGAAGGAAGGAAGAAAGGAAGGAAGGAAAGAAGGAAGAAAGGAAGGAAGGAAGGAAGGAAGGAAGGAAGGAAGGAAGGAAGGAAGGAAGGAAGGAAGGAAGGAAGGGAGGGAGGGAGGGAGGGAGGGAGGGAGGGAGGGAGGGAGAGGGAGGGGGAGGGAAGGAGGGAAGGAGGGAGAGGGAATGAGGGAGGGAGGAAGGAAGGAAGGAAGGAAGGAAGGAAGGAAGGAAGGAAGGAAGGAAGGAAGGAAGGAAGGAAGGAAGGAAGGGAAGGAAAGCAGGCTTAACATCACTAGTTTTTAAGAATGCAAACTGGCCAAGTGCAGTAGTTCATGCTTGTAATCCTAACACTTTGGGAGGCTGAGGCAGGCAGGTGACTCAAGTTCAGCAGTTTGAGACCAGCCTGGTCAAAATGGTGAAACCCCATATCTACTAAAATACAAAAATTATCTGGGCATGGTTGTATGTCCCTATAATCCCAGCTACTCAGAAGGCTGAGGCAGAAGAATCACTTGAACCTGTGAGGCAGAGGTTGCAGTGAGCCAAGATTATGCTACTGCACCCCAGCCTGGATCACAGATCAAGACTCCCATGCAAAAAAAAAAAAAAAAGTATGCAGTTAAATCTACAATAAAATGCAAATGGCACTTGTATAAACTATTTCTAAAAGTTCCCAGAAGGTTGTATGCCCGTTAGGAAGACTGATAGATGAGAAGATAATTCAAATGTCACATGTTGAATTTCCTCTCCAAGCGATGCCAAACTCTTGAAGGCATGAGATTGTGTGTAATTATTCAATTTTGTTGCCACCACCTATGGCTTGTGGCCTTTGCTCATCTGTTCCCTAAATTGTTTTAGGGACTGGCTGCTGAGGAGTTGGGTGAGAAGCTAAGAAATTGTTTTAGTCACAATTACTTACAGAGGAATCTTGAAATTAATAATCTTGAGCTGGCTGTAGCACATTTTAAATTATGTATATATTCTATATATGTACACTTTGTTTTGAGACAGAGTCTGGGTGACAGCCTGTGTCACCCAGGCTGGAGTGCAGTAGTGGCTCCCCACAGCCTTCAACTTCTGGGCTCCAGTGTTTCTCCTGCCTTAGTCTCTCAAGTAGCTGGGAATACAGACATGTGCCACCATGCCAACCTAATTATTATTGTTATCATTATTATTACTATTATTATTATTTACTTTTTATAGAGACAGAGTCCCCCTAGGTTAGCACCCAGGCTGGTGCTGAACTCTTGTGCTTAAGCAATCCTCCTTCCTTAGCCTCCTAAAGTGTTCAGATAACAGGCCTGAAGTACTCCATCCAGACCATAGCATCTTAATGTTCTCTGTTTTGTGTTTTCCTCTGCAAGGTGTGCCATGTTTCTTGGTCTTAATATTTCAATTAAGCAGAAAATAAACATCCTCCCTTAGATCACTCATCAAGGCCCCTTGCTTCCAGTCGACTTTATACCAGAGCTCCACATTGTCTACTACGTGGTGAGCCATGCACTGTGTGGTGCAAACTGTCTTGGGTTTGAAGGGATGAAAGGCAGGATATGCACCTTTGTGGGAGCAGGAGGGAGCTTGCACTAATTCTGTTGTACAGCTCCACAACTTGACTCTTATGCCAAGCAACTGGAATATATTATAGACTCAATAAATATTTGATGAAAGAATGAATGAAAGCCAAATTTAGATGAAAGCCTGTGCATTTCTAACAACATCTGTCCTCATGAGATGCAATTTTATTCAGCTTTTCTGAATTGCTGGAATGAAGGAGACCTTAGGTGAGAAAATTTTATAACAAGTTTCCAGCAAGAAAAGGTAGCAATCCCGACAACAAAATATGTCAGTTATCTCTAGTACATTTTAGACTTCTCTCCCTAAATATGGGTTTAGTCTACATGAAAATGAGCATAAAATTATTAAACATTAGCACTTTCTATATCTACAGTTGGAGAGACTAAAGTTGGTAGTGTCATAGATTAAAAGATAAATGTATGAAAACTTGCTCTTTTTCCTCTTCCAGACAGCAAGTTGTAAATACATGGGCACACCCACATACACACACACTTACACACAGGCTCCATACTTCAGGGAGGAAGGCAGAAGGTGGTTGTCAGGCCTCTGAGCCCAAGCTAAGCCATCATATCCCCTGTGACCTGCACATATACATCCAGATGGCCTGAAGTAACTGAAGAATCACAAAAGAAGTGAAAATGGCCTGTCTCTGCCTTAACTGATGACATTCCACAACAAAAAAAGTGAAAATTACCAGTCTCTGCCTTACCTGATGATATTACCTTATGAAATTCCTTCTTCTGGCTCATCTAGGCTCAAAAGGTCCCCCACTAAGCATTTTGTGACCCCCGCCCCTGCCCACCAGAGAACAACCTCCTTTGACTGTGATTTTCCACTACTCACCCAAATCTTATAAAATGGCTCCACCCATATCTCCCTTGGCTGATCTCTTTTTGGACTCAGCCCACCTGCACCGAGGTGATTAAAAATCTTTATTGCTCACACAAAGTCTGTTTGGTGGTCTTTTCACATGGATGCAAGTGAAAGTGGTTACAGAAAAATTAAAATGTCTCTATTTTATTTTATTTCATTTCATTTCATTTCATTTTATGAAATGCAGTATGACTGATCAGGCTGGAGTACAGTGACAAGATCTCAGCTCACTGCAACTTCCACCTCCCTGGTTCAAGTGATTGTCATGCCTCAGCCTCCAGAGTAGCTGGGATTATAGGTGCATATCACCATTCCTGACCATTTTTTAATTATTTACTTATAGTAGAGACAGAATTTTGCCATATTGGCCATGCTGGCCTCGAACTTCTGACCTCAAGAGATCTGCCGGCCTTGGCCTCCCAAAGTGCTGGGATTACAGGCATGAGCTACCATGCCCAGGGTGAAATAAATCCTTAAAAATAAAGGCATTGACACACTTACTGGGATAAGCATAGTTTTACAAAACAGAAAATAACTAGTGTTGGATAGGATGTGGAGAAATTGAAAGGCTTGTGCTCTGTTGGTGGGATTGTAAAACAGTAAGACTGATATGAAAAACAGCATGGTTGTTCCTAAAAAATACTTAATAACAGAACTACCATATGATTCTGCAATTCCACTTCTGGGTAAATATCCAAAAGAATAGAAAGCCATGTCTCTAAGAGATATTTGTACCCATGTTCATAGCAACAATATTCAGAGTAGTGAATGGGTGAAAGTAAACTGTCCATTGTGGATGAATGCATAAACAAACTATAGCATATACTTACAAGGGTTAGTATTCAGCCATAGAAGGAAGGAAATCCTAACACGGGCTACAAAATGGATGATCCTTGAGGACATTATGCTCAGTGAAAAAAGCCACTCACAAAATGATAAATACTGTATAATTCCACTTTTGTGAGGTCAGAAGACTAGTCAAATTTGTGGAGACACAAAGTAGAATTGTTCCCGAACCAAAATGAGGGTTGGGCTGCTGCTCCTTGTGGACCAAAAACAAGATGCAAATGCACTGGGGGAGGAAGAGAGTTGTTTTTTGTTCATGTTTTTGTTTTTGTTTTTTTTGTTTTTGTTTTTTTTTTTTTTTTTTTGAGAAGGAGTCTGTCTCTGTCTCCCAGGCTGGAGTGCAGTGGCCGGATCTCAGCTCACTGCAAGCTCCGCCTCCCGGGTTCACACCATTCTCCTGCCTCAGCCTCCCGAGTAGCGGGGACTACAGGCGCCCGCCACCTCCCCTGGCTAGATTTTTGTATTTTTTTAGTAGAGACGGGGTTCCACCAGGTTAGCCAGGATGGTTTCGATCTCCTAACCTGGTGATCCGCCCGTCTCAGCCTCCCAAAGTGCTGGGATTACAGGCTTGACCCACGGCGCCCGGCCGAAGAGAGTTCTTATTTCTGTATCTGTATCTGGTCACAGGGAGAAGGCCTGGAAATTATAGCCAGACCAATTCAAAATTACAAAGTCTTTCAGAGCTTCTGCACCTTCTAAGCTGTATCTCTACATGTAAGTGTGTGTGCACTTAAAGACATAAGTGATTAACTTCTAATAATATACTACTAAGATCTGAGTCCTGAAGACTTTCCTAAAATGGGCCCAGGTGCTGGGGTAATTACCTTTATCTTGTCTCCTGCTAAATTGTGGAAGTTTGGGGAATACCTTTAGTTTCAAATAAAGCTTGTTTGTGGAGATCTGGGGCGTTTCTTCAGACCCCCAGTAAAACTTGTTTAATAATTCTAAATGGGTCCTGTTCAGAATTCCTTCATTATCTTGTTATGCTTCAAGGCCCTGGAGAGGCCTGGGCAAAACTCTTGATGGGCTTTTGTTACATTTCAGCCTTTGCATAAGGGCACTGGTCGTTTCAGCTTTTAATATGTAACTTCGTCACTCAGTCAGTGCTGAGACTGTTGTTAGGAGGCCTGCTTTAGTTATACACAACCTGTCACAGAATATTGATTATCTTGGGCTGGGGAAGGGAGGAATAGTGAGTGGATGCTTAATAAGGACAGAGTTTTAGTTTGGGTGGAAGAAAATACACTGAATATGAAAGGTCATTCTGCTTCTACAACATTAAGAATATATTTAATATCACTGAACTGTACACTAAAAAATGAATAAGATGATGTGTATTTTCTTATCATATAAATTTGGAAAAAATTAGAGTAGAGAAAAAGTCTTCACAATAACAGACCATGAAAAGTTGGTCCTAAAATAAATTACTTGTTGAAGTAAATTTTCAAATTAAAATTAAAGTTTAATTTCAAGTTTTTAGTTAAGAAATAAAATGGCTAAATAAATGATACTGAAAACATGTGTTTTCAGCAAAGTCTGATTTTATTCATCATAAGAATATGAAAAGTATAAAAATAAGTATCAAGTAAGTATAAAAGTATACTTATTGTAGTATACTTTGCCATAAGTATATCATGCTGAAAACAAGAGGGTAATCAACCTATTATTTAAAAAAAGCAAATCCAGAAACAACAGCAACAAAAAGAGTACTGTGCAAAATAGAAGAGGCAGAACAAAAATTATAAAGGAATTTGTATTTGTTCAGAAGCAGCTTTGGGGAAAAAAAAATGCCAGTTTTATGGTGGGGTATATTGGGTTGAAGAATATAAGTGACCACTCTATTTGTGAATATTGTAGGGACATACATGGGCTGTCAGTTTTTATGAGTGTGTTTATTTTCAATGGCTGGTCACTTCATTTTATCACATCTTTGTTAATGTTTGCATTTAGAGCTCAGCTTCTCACATCTCTGTTATGTCTTGATAACTAACACAGGAGAGGCAATGGCATCAGTGCTGTTATGATTCTGTGCCAATTAGTGGCATCTGAACAGAGCCTTCCCACGTAGTAGTAAGATACAAAGCAGCCTAATTCCATGCTTTTTTCATTGAGAAGAGTTACATTCTACTGTAACAGGACAAGCCACAGACAAAACCTCTCAGACACCAAGTTGTAGAAGGAAGGGCTTTATTCAGCTGGGAGCATCAACAAGCTACTGCCTTAAAATCCGGGCTCCCTGAGTTTCTGTCCCTTTTAAGGGCTCACAACACTGAAGATTTCACATGAAAGGGTCATGATTGATTTGAGCGAGCAGGGGGTATGTGACAGGGGCTACATACAAGGGTGGTCAGAGTGAAACAGAATAGAGCAGGGAGTTTCACAATGTTCTTTCATACAATGCTGGGAATCTATAGATAACATCGGTTTTCAAGTCATGACTTGATTTTTAACTACTATGTTTAGGCCAGGCAGTCCTAGGCCCAGTTTTGGGCTGGGTGCTGGGCTGCCTGTCTTTGGTTTCACTTCCTTGTTTTCTCTTAAAACAGGTACTGTATATAAAACAATATAAAACATTATGAGAAGGTCTCTCTCTTCCCTCATTTCCCCCTCTTTGAGACTCTCACTTTTTGTTGGTGGGAGTTCTCACTCTTATTTTTACTACTTATTTTTTTGTGTGCCATAGATCAATAGTGATTTATATAGTACACTTGTGCTGAAGCATTTTGGTGAACTAAGGTAGTGATGAAGCATTTTTATCATTTGAAGAAGTGCAAGTAGCAAACAAGGGAGCAGTAAGCAGGTTTTTATTACTATTTATAACTTTTATTATAAGAGTTTTAAATCCTCCTAGTGCTGGGAACTAATTTTTAAACATGGCTTCAGGGTTGAATTCATGCTACACTTGTACGGGCACATGTGTCAGTTTTGTCTTATTTTTAACTATGTCTTTAACTGCTTGCCTTTGATTACCTAGGTGTAGACAGTAATTAGTAAGGTTAAATTTCTTATAGACCTCTCTTTCAGCTGCTAGCAAGTAGTCGAAAGCCAATCTATTTTGATAGATAGCATTTCTTATCTGAGTTTCTTGCTGGGCCAGAATAGTCAAGGCTTAAATGGTTTTATTGGTGATGATTTTTAAAACAGCTTGCAACCGTATAATTTGGTTGAGCATGCAAATGGAGTTCCAGCATCCCCATGACCATCTTGTATCTAAGTGGCAGGCCTATAGTATTGTATAATTTTTTAGGAGGTCATTTATCATCTTTTTAATTACCTATGGCTATGTTTCACTTTCCGTGGGAAGCATAGACAGGAAAGCCCAGGAGTTAGCCCGTTTTTATGGACAGTAGGAAGAAAGACAGTTTAATAGTACCAATAACAACTACCTATCCACTGGTCAGCCAGGTTAGTGTAGATTCTGTGTCTACATATCCAGTATAACCTAGTGAGGGCAGTCCTGTCCCATTGGAATTCTGGGTGGGCCCAGACAGTCTGCAACCTTGGAAATTTACTGAATGGATCTCTTTCTGCGTAATTGAAACTCCACCATGTAACTGTTTTTTTTTCATTACCATTATACAGCTTTTGCCCCAGAAAATTAAGTCATCCTATAGAATGAGTGATTTTTTTTTCCTTTTTCTAACTATGTGATATTCTCCAATAATTGAGACTCTTACAACCAAGAGATGATTAGGGTGATTCTTCTGGTCTGGGAATGCATCAGGAACTGGGTCTGTAGGCACTACTTATTGGGTTTCTTATGGCCATTGTTCTCGTATTAGTTTCTCCACAAACATAATGTAAAGTGACATTTAGAGACTGGGCTACATGCTCAGCTAATGGAAAAAAATAAATTTCTGTTTTTTCCTGAAGTCTCTGGTACTGGCACATTTATTTATCATAGAACGTCTGAAATACTGGTTCCAGAGAAAGTTTATGAAACTCCTCATTTACTAAAATATTTATTCTAGGACCTAGCCCTTTCCTATTCACACCCAGAGATATGTTTTCTCCTTTTTTCCACCTTGGGTTGAAGGGATTTGTAATTATTAATTTTGAGGGTTTGCAGCTTCCACTCATACAGAAGGAGCTGCCTTCTCCTTTTTGGAGCTAAACAGGATCTTTTGTATCCTTTTTCTAAGTAGTCTAGATGACACAAGACCAGTAATTACACACAATTGCACATGAGCTTAATTCATGGCAGATATACTTATTTCCTGCTGTGTAAACTTTTTTTTTTTTTTAATTTAAAGGACTGCATCATATGCTATGCTGATTGCTATTGATGTGACACAAGCATTAAATTTTCGGGTTATATGCTTGGAGACCCTTCTTTCTTGTGTCCTAGCTATTACTTTACTTGTGTCACCTAGAAAAGGACTAGTTCTTAATTTTATTTTGAAAACTGTGATCATGGGAGGCTTAAAATGCATCATAACATGCATCAGGTTGGCTATTTCCCAGACTACATACCTTGGACAAAATAACATTATACAAACAAATTTATTTTAGAGCCCTGGTACACTTATAACCACAAAATGATAGGACTGTAGCAAACTTTTGTCCTACCTCAGTGACTTGATGTATATACTGGGAACAGTCCTCATTCTGAGGAAGGTCGCTTGAAGTCCTTACTGTACAAGTCCAAACTGTAAGGAAAATGAGTCCCACAATGAGTTTCCTCATGTTTCAGCCATGTGTGGACATGCCAGCTTCCAGGTGTGACTGGAGCAAGGCTTGTCAAATTCTTCAGAGTCATTTTGCAGGGGTTGGCAAAGCTGCTTCCATCCACATATAGCTCCAAGTCTACTGATGTTTAAGGATGGTCTCAGAGGTTGGGCTCACTAGAATACACTGAGTCTAACACTTTTACACAGTTATGTTTAACTGGGCTCTTTGATACCAGAAGCAAGGTGGTGGGGTTAGAGTGTTGCAAACTTCAGTGGTTATGCGAGGATTTTCACAGACCAAGCTTTGGCATCTAGTTAGTCTAGCATTCATTAGCTAATGATATCATATGGTATTTACTAAAATTACCACAGCACAGGGGGAATTTATGTTGCGGTTTTGCCTAAGAGTTAGCTTATCTGTTTCTTGTGCTAACAGGGCTGTTGCTGCCAGGGCCCTTGGGCATGGGGGCCAGATTTTGGAAACCCCATCCAGTTGTTTTGAGAGATAGACCACTGCCCTTGGCCAGGACCCTGCAATCAGTTAAAACTTCAATGGCTATGTTTGCTCTTTCTGACACATAGATTGTAAAGAGTTTTTTCAGGTCAGGTATCCTCAGGGCTGGGGCTGACATGAGTTTTTCTTTTTATCTTGTGAAAAGCTCATTGCTGTTGGTTGTAATAGATGTAGGTTATCTAATCTACATTTTTATTGACTGTCATCTATCAAAATAGTGACTTAAATCCTGTAACTATTTGATTTCAAGCTTTAACTTGATCTGGTATTCCTTGCAGGGCTCCAATTACACCTAAATAGATGTGAGAGTTGAAAGATCTATACGGAGTTTCTCTTGCTTTAAGATGTCTCACTTTTTTTTTTCTCTCTGTTTGATGAAATACCAGGGTGAAAGGGATAGCCAAATGTACCAAAGCACAAGTGCCACTATAGTTACTCAGCAGAGTGCCCAGTAAAGGTCAAGCACAATACCACCACACATCCATTCAAGGATGAACAAGGACTGACTGATTGATAAGCTCTTGAAAATTCTTAAGCTCACTGAATCCTTTCAGGTCTCCAAGAAATGATGTTTCCTCCCTTCTGTGAGAGACATAAAGTGAACTTAGTGTTGGTAGACAAAAGCTGGATGGCCCTCGGGGACTGACCCACAGGGACTTTGGATTATAACAGTGAGAGCTTGACAGGACTTATTACTTCAGGCTGTAGAATCCTGGAAAACAATTATCATGCAGCCCATGCCTGCTTCACTGGAGGACCACCTTAGTGGAAGGGGGACAATAAGGGCCTCTGGCCTGCCATGTGCACAAGCATAACAATTGCTTTTGTTTAACCTGCAGATAGACTATGTAATCCATTTTAACCAGGCATTTGCATCTTGGTATGCTATCTTAATTGTCAATTTATTTGAAGTCTTTAACTTCTATCATCCTCTAGTAAAATTAATGTTTCCTTTAGCACCTATCTTTATTAGTTTTTAGACCAAAGAAAACCAAACACCATCTTATATTTAATAATACTTGTTGTGGCCAGGCACGATGGCTCACGCCTGTAATCCCAGCACTTTGGGAGGCTGAGACAGGAGGATCACGAGGTCAGGAGATCAAGACCATCCTGGCTAACACGGTGAAACCCCATCTCTACTAAAATACAAAAAAAATTAGCTAGACGTGGTGGTGGGTGCCTGTAGTCCCAGCTACTCGGGAGGCTGAGGCAGGAGAATGACATGAACCTGGGAGGCGGAGCTTGCAGTGAGCAGAGATTGTGCCATCACACTCCAGCTTGGGTGACAGAGCGAGACTCTGTATTAAAAAAATAATAATAACAATAACAATAATAATGCTTCTTGTATACTTTTTATATCAGATAAGCTAAACTTTACCTTTATATTAGTGTGTTATTAATGTTAAACTTAATTTTAATAAAATTTTGTAGACATGTTTATCCAATTTTTCACGTTTGACCGTAAGATTTTATAGACTCTTTTTAACCTTTTATAATTTTTGTTAAAGAGCAGGTTAATGCTTTAAGAAAAACCTTTTGCATTTTTACTTTAATATCTAGTTCACAGAAAAACTGGGTGATACCTTTTTAACTTTAGCTAATATATTTACACACAGAATTTTCCTCGCAATTAACATTTTAAAACTTGCTTAAACTTTCAAAACAATGTTTTTTAACCTTTTAATGTACGTAAAAATTCACATTCTTATGTCTCCTTACAATCTTTTTACCAAAGGTATGTTGTACTTTTCTTATACAACTTGCACTTAAACTATTTCTTCAGTAGTACTCAGGAGACCTTATTACTTTTAAATTATACAACATTTTTTGCATAAATTTTTTTATAACTTTTTTTCTTTTATGACATTCACAGACAATTTTTCGACATGTCTTAACTTTCTGACTTATTACAAACTTTTTTTCTATAAACAACTGGTTAATTTATTTCAGGACAATAATTTACCATATTACATTATTTTTATGTAAATTCTGCCTCCCTCCCCCCCCTTTTTTTTTTTTACCTTTTTTGAATTTTTTTTTAACTGAGTTCCTAGTGGGGTGGGCTTGTTCTTGCCTGACCCATGCGTCTTCAAGATAAAACACCACACTCACATCACACCACAGAACAAAATACAGATAAAAAAAGGCACACACACACTTCTGTAGTTTACACCAAACCAAAATCAAAACCAAAATCAGAGTACCTAGAAATCCAAGTCAGGTCAAAACCAAAACCAAAGTATCAAGCAATCTAAGTCAAGTCAAAAACAAAAACCAAAGTACTGGCACAGACACACCGTGGGTGATCAGGCCACGCTTCCATTCAAATGGAGTAGTCAAGTTCCCAAGACTAGTCAAGTCAAGCAATATAAACTGAGTCAAAACCAAAACCAACACCAAAATGCCAATAAAGGCACACTGTGGGTGATCAGGCCACTCTTTTACTCAAATGGAGTGGGCAAGTTCCAAAGACTAGTCTTAACAAGTTTCAGAAATTCAGACTCCAACTGCCTGTTCTTTACAGGTGTTTAGTCACTGTGTTAATCCTCCATGGGGGCCTGCTATGCACTGCTGTGGTGAGGTGTTCCAGTGAGTCAGTAGCCTACCAGGGAGGGCTCTTTGGTTGGTGTCACTCAGGCTGGTCAGAGTCCCCAGCAGGGATGCTCCATAGGGCAGGTCTAAGCTGCCTAAGGGGCTGCCTCAGCCATCCATCAGTCACCTCACTTTCTGGTCAGGGAACCAAGAAATGTAGCAGGATGAGCCACAGATAAAACCTCTCAGACACTGAGCTGTAGAAGGAATGGCTTTATTCAGCTGGGAGGATCTGCAAGATACTGCCTTAAAATCCAAGCTCCCCAGGTGCACAATTTCATCCCTTTTAAGGGCTCACAACTTTAAAGATTTCAAATGAAAGGGTCATGATTGATTTGAGTGAGCAGGGGGTATGTGATAGAAGCTGCATGCATCGATGGTCAGAGTGAAACAGAACAGAGCAGGAAGTTTCGCAGTGTTCTTTTATACAATGCCAGGAATCTATGCATAACATTGGGTTGTAAGTCATGAGTTGATTTTTAACAACTAGGTTTAGACCACGCAGGCCCTGGCCCAGTTTTGGGCCTCATACCAGGCTGCCTATCTTTGGTTTCACTTCTTGTTTTTTTTCTTAAAACCAGTACTGAGTATAAAACAATATGAGAGGGTCTCTCTCTTCCCTCACAGCTAGTTGTTGTTTCTATGCTGCTCCTAGTTTTTGCTTTTGTTTTCTCTTGGTAGCAATCCTTCAAACTCAAACTACTGAGAAGAAAGACTTTAAAGTTCTGAAAAAGTGTCAATGTAGTGTGGCTAGGAGGAGCACAGGTACTTGTGTCCAAATTCTGACTCCTCTCTAACAATTCTATACTTGTGTGAACTCTATATGGCTTGGGCTGCATACAGTAATAGTGCACACTTCCAGGAGTAATCATGGCAGTTAAAGGAAAAAATGCATGCAAAATGTATCCCAAACAGCCTAGCATGAAGGAAAAGCACATTTAAACCATAGCTGCTTCACTTTGCTGAACAGGTCATGTGATATTTCATGTAGATGTGCAAAGACTTGAATTTTTTTTTTTTTTGCACTTTCAAAGTATTTTCAGTTGACAATGAGCTAATTCTAGCATAAATATATATGTGTAAATGTCTATATCAGCACTGTAAACACATGAACAACTATTAGTGATAATGCTACTGATAATTATTTTTCAGTCTTAAAAAATATACAGAAAATCAATGATAAATTTCATGTTTTTTCTATTTTCCAAGGCTTCTCCATCTCATTACAAACTAAAGCCCTCTCAAAGAGCAAACAACAACGTAACTTCGTTGTGGATTCTTCCCATTCAAGTATTACAGTTTTATATTAAAGTTGTATAAGTGATGCAGACATTATAAACTTTATATAAATTATATACTTTTTTGTTTGTTTGTTTTTTATTGCTAGTCCCAGCTCTGCTGTTGGGATGGATATATATATATCCAGCTTTATAATATATATATATTGAAATATATATTTCAATATACTTTATGTTATAGGGTATATGTGCATGACGTGCAGGTTTGTTACATATGTATCTATGTGCCATGTTGGTGTGCTGCACTCATTAATTCATCATTTACATTAGGTATACCTCCTACTGCTATCCCTCCCCCCTCCCCCCAATAGGCCCCAGTGTGTGATGTTCACCTTCCTGTGTCCAAGTGTTCTCATTGCTCAGTTCCCACCGATGAGTGAGAACATGCGGTATTTGGTTTTCTCTTCTTGTGATAGTTTGCTGAGAATGATGGTTTCCAGCTGCAACCATGCCCCTACAAAGGAAATGAACCCATCCTTTTTTAGAGCTGCATAGTATTCCATGGTGTATATGTGCCACATTTTCTTAATCTAATCTCTCTTTAACAGACATTTCAGTTGGTTCCAAGTCTTTGCTATTGTAAATAGTGCCACAATAAACATATGTCTGCATGTGTCTTTATAACACCATGATTTATAATCCTTTGGGTATATCTCCAGTAATGGGATTGCTGGGTCAAATGGTATTTCTTGTTCTACATCCTTGAGGAATTGCCACACTGTCTTCTACAATGATTGAACTAGTTTATGGTCCCACCAGCAGTGTAAAAGTGTTCCTATTTCTCCACATCCTCTCCAGCACCTGTTGTTTCCTGACTTTTTAATGATCACCATTCTAACTGGTGTGAGATGGTATCTCATTGTGGTTTTGATTTGCATTTCCCTGATGGCTAGTGATGATGAGCATTTTCTCATGTGTCTGTTGGTTGCATAAATGTCTTCTTTTGAGAAGTGTCTATTCATATCCTTTGCCCACTTTTTGATGAGGTTGCTTGTTTCTTTCTTGTACATTTGTTTGAGTTCTTTGTAGATTCTAGATATTAACCCTTTGTCAGATGAGTAGATTGCAAAATGTTCTCCAATTCTATAGGTTGTCTGTTCACTCTGATGGTAGTTTCTTTGCTGTGAAGAAGCTCTTTTGTTTAATTAGATACCATTTGTTAATTTTGGCTTTTGCTGCCATTGCGTTTTGTGTTTTAGACATGAAGCCTTGCCCATGTCTATGTCCTGAATGATATTGCCTAGGTTTTCTTCTAGGGGTTTATGGTTTTAGGTCTAACATTGAAGTCTCTAATCCATCTTCAATTAATTTTTGTATAAGGTGTAAGGAAGAGATCCAGTTTCAGCTTTCTACTTATGGCTAGCCAGTTTTCCCAGCACCATTTATTAAATAAGGAATCCTTTACACATTTCTTGTTTTTGTCAGGTTTGTCAAAGGTCTGATGGTTGTAGAGATGTGGTATTATTTCTGAGGGCTCTGTTCTGTTCCATTGGTCTGTATGTCTGTGTAGGTACCAGTACCATGCTGTTTTGGTTACTGTAGCCTTGTAGTATAGTTTGAAGTCTGGTAGCATAATGCCTCCAGCTTTGTTCTTTTGGCTTAGGATTTTCTTGCCATGTGGTCTCTCTTTTGGTTCCATATGAACTGTAAAGTAGTTTTTTCCAATTCTGTGAAGAAAGTGATTGGTAGCTTAATGGGAATGACATTGAAACTTTAAATTGCCTTAGGCAGGATGGTGATTTTCACAATATTGATTCTTCCTCTCCATGAGCATGGAATGTCATTCCTTTGTTTTTGTCCTCTTTTATTTCATTGAGCAGTGGCTTATAGTTCTCCTTGAAAAGGTCTTTCATATCCCTTGTAAGTTGGATTCCTAGGTATTTTTTTCTCTTTGAAGCAATTGTGAATGGGAGTTCACCAATGATTTGGCTGTCTGTTATAGGTGTATAAGAATGCTTGTGATTTTTGCACATTGATTTTGTATCTTAAGACTTTGTTGAAGTTACCTATAAGCTTAAAGAGATTTGGGATGAAATGATGGTGTTTTCTAAATATACAATCATACCATCTGCAAACAAGGACAATTTTACTTCCTCTTTTCCTAATTGAATACCCTTTATTTCTTTCTCTTTCCTAATTGCCCTGGGCAGAACTTCCAACACTGTGTTGAATAGGAGTGGTAGACAGGGCAACCCTGCCTTTTACCAATTTTCAAGGGGAATGCTTCCAGTTTTTGCCCATTTGGTATGATATTGGCTTTGGGTTTGTCATAGATAGCACTTATTATTTTGTGATATATTCCATCAGTACCGAATTTATTGAGAGTTTTTAGCATGAAGGGCTGTTGAATTTTGTAAAACGCCTGTTCTGTATCTATTGAGATAGTCATGTGTTTTTTGTCTTTGGTTCTATTTATATGCTGGATTATGTTTATTGATGTGTGTATGTTGAACCAGCCTTGTATCGCTGGGATGAAGCCCACTTGATCATGGTAGATAAGCTTTTTGATGCGCTGCTGGATTCTGTTTGCCAGTATTTTATAGAGGATTTCTGCATAGATGTTCATCAGGGATATTTGTCTAAAATTCTCTTTTTTTTGTGTGTGTCTCTGCCAGGCTTTGGTATCAAGATGATGTTGCCTTAATAAAATGAGTTAAGGAGGATTCCCTCTTTTTCTATTGATTGGAATAGTTTCAGAAGGAATGGTACTAGCTCCTCCTTATACCTCTGGTAGAATTTGGCTGTGAATCCTTCTGGCCCTGGACTCTTTTTGGTTGGTAGGCTATTCATTACTGCCTCAATTTCAGAGCCTGTTATTGGTCTATTCAGGGATTCAACTTCTTTCTGGTTTAGTCTTGGGAGAGTTTATGTGTCTGGGAATTTATCTATTTCTTCTAAGTTTTCTAGTTTATTTGAATAGAAGTGTTTATAGTATTCTCTGATGATAGTTCGTATTTATGTGGGGTTGAGGGTGATATACCCTTTTTCATTTTTTATTGCATCTATTTGATTCTTCCCTTTTTTCTTCTTTATTAGTCTTTCTAGTAGTCTATCAATTTTGTTAATCTTTTCAAAAAGCCAGCTCCTTGATTCACTGATTTTTTGGAGGATTTTTTGTGTCTCTATCTCCTTGAGTTCTGCTCTGATCTTAGTTATTTCTTGCCTTCTGCTTGATTTAGAATGTGTTTGCTCTTGCCACTCTAGTTCTTTTAATTGTGATTTTACAGTATCAATTTTAGATCTTTCCTGCTTTCTCTTGTGGGCATTTAGTGCTATAAATTTCCCTCTACATACTGCTTTAAATGTGTTTCAGAGATTCTGGTATGTTGTATCCTTGTTTTCACTGGTTTCAGAGAACATCTTTATTCCTACCTTCATTTCATTATGTACCTATTAGTCATTCAGAAACAGGTTGTTCAGTTTCCATGTAGTTGAGAGATATTGATTTTCTTAAACCTGAGTTTTAGTTTGGTTGCACTGTGGTCTGAGAGACAGTTTGTTATAATTTCTGTTCTTTAACATTTGCTAAGGAGTGTTTTACTTCCAACTGTGTGTTAATTTTGGAATAAGTGCTATGTGGTGCTGAGAAGAATGTATATTCTGTTGATTTGGGGTGGAGAGTTCTGTAGACGTCATTAGGTCCTCTTGGTGCAGAGTTGAGTTCAATTTCTGGATGTCCTTGTTAACTTTCTGTGTCACTGATATGTCTAATGTTGACAGTGGGGTGTTAAATTCTCCCATTATTATTGTGTATATTTAATATAATATACAAGAAAAGTTAGCTCTTCTTGTTGAATTGATTCCTTTACCATTAAGTAATGGCTTTGTTTCTTTTGATCTCTATTGGTTTAAAGTCTGTTTTATCAGAGACTAGGATTGCAACCCCTGCCTTTTTTTGTTTTCCATTTGCTTGGTAGATCTTCCTCCATCCCTTTATTTTGAGCCTATGTGTGTCTCTGCACATGAGATGGGTCTCCTGTATATAACAAACTGATAGGTATTGACTATCCAATTTGTCAGTCTGTGTCTTTTAATTGGAGCATTTAGCTCATTTACATTTAAGGTTAATGTTGTTATGTGTACAAGGAGCCTTTTTAGGGAAGGTCTGGTGGTGACAAAATGTCTTAGCATTTGCCTGTCTGTAAAGGATATTCTTTCTCCCTCACTGATGAAACAGTTTGGCTGGATATGAAATTCTGTGTTGAAAATTCTTTTCCCCAAGAATGTTGAATATTGACTGCCATTCTCTTCTGGCTTGTAGAGGTTCTGCTGAGAGATCCACTGTTAGTCTGATGGACTTCCCTTTGCAGATAATCCAACCTTTCTCTTTGACTGTCCTTAACATTTTTTCCTTCATTTCAACTTTAGTGAATGTGATAATTATGTGTCTTGGAGTTGCTCTTCTCGAGGAGTACCTCTGTGGCATTATTTGTATTTCCTGAATTTGAATATAGGCCTGCCTTCCTAAGTTGGGGAAGTTCTCCTGGATAATATCCTACAGAGTGTTTTCAAACTTGCTTCCATTCTCTGTCACTTTCAGGTACATCAGTCAGACATAGATTTCATCTTGTCACATACTCACATATTTTTTGGAGGCTTTGTTCATTTCTTTTTACTCTTTTTTCTCTAAATTTCTCTTCTCATTTTATTTCATTAATTTGATCTTCAATCACTGATACCCTTTCTTACAGTTGATTGAGTCGGTTACTGATGCTTGTGCCTTTGCCACGTAATTCTAGTGTCACGGTTTTCAGCTCTAGCAGGTCATTTAAGGACCACTCTACATTGATTATTCTAGTTAGCCATTCATCTAATCTTTTTTCAAGGTTTTTAGCTTCTTTGCAATGGGTTCGAGCTTCCTCCCTTAGCTTGGAGAAGTTTGATCATCTGAAGTCTTCTTCTCTCAGCTTGCCAAAGTCATTCTGTGTCCAGCTTTGTTCTGTTGTTGGTGATGAGCTGCGTTCCTTTTGAGGGGGAGATGTGCTCTGATTTTTTGAATTTCCAGGTTTTCTGCACTGCTTTTTCCCCATCTTTGTGGTTTTATCTACATTTGATCTTTGATGATGGTGACATACTAATGGGGTTTTGGTGTGGGTGTCCTTTCTGTTTCTTAGTTTTCCTTCTAACAGTCAGGACCCTCAGCTACAGGTCTTTTGGAGTTTGCTCCAGGTCCACTCCAGGCCTTCTTTTCCTAGGTATAAGCAGCAGAGGCTGCAGAAGAGTGAATGTTGCTGAACAGCAATTGTTGCTGTCTGATCATTCATCTGGAAACTTTGTCTCAGAGGGGTACCTAGCCATATGAGGTGTGAGGTGTCAGCCTGCCCCTAGGTGGGGGTGTCTCCCAGTTAGGCTACTCTGGGATCAGGGACCCACTTGAGCACGCAGTCTTTTCATTTTCAGATCTCAAACTCCATGCTGGGAGAAACACTACTCTCTTCAAAGCTTTCAGACAGGGACATTTAAATCTGCAGAGGTTTCTGCTGCCTTTTGTTTGGCTATGCCCTCTCCCCAGAGGTGGAGTCTACAGAGGCAGGCAGGCCTCCTTGAGCTGCAGTGGGCTCCACCCAGTTCGAGCTTCCCTTCTCCACCACTTTGTTTACCTACTCAAGCCTCAGCAATGGTGGGCACTCCTCCTAAAGCCTCACTGCTGCCTTGCAGTTAGATCTCAGACTGCTGTGCTAGCAATGAGGAAGGCTTCATGGGCATGGGACCCTCTGAGTCAGGCACAGGATATAATCTCCTGGTGTGCCATTTGCTAAGACTCTTGGTAAAGCACAGTATTAAGGTGGGAGTAACCCAATTTTCCAGGTGCTGTGTTTCACAGTTTTCCCTGTCTAGGAAAGGGAATTCCCTTCCCCCTTGTGCTTCCTGGTTTAGGTGATTCCTTGCCCTGCTTTGGTTCTCACTCAGTGTGCTGCACCCACTGTCCTGTACCCACTTTCTGACATGCCCCAGTGAGATGAACCCGGTACCTTAGTTGACAATGCAGAAATCACATGTCTTCTCTGTTGCTCACACTGGGAGCTGGAGGTTGGAGCTCTTCCTAGTTGGCTCGCAATCTTGGAACTGCCCCTATGGGTTTGTTTTTTGCTATTTTTTACATGAAGTGTTTTACATCTATCAGTGTTACCATAATAGATAATGTTCATTATTTCAACTGCTGGATTTTATTTCATTGCACTGCACATTCTGCTCTGGGTGAAAATTTTAATTGCTTTTACTCTTCATAATATATCAACACAGTTGTCATGAATGAATCTCATCTTATTTATCCACTTGGCACATCATAATTAAGACTGTCTTTAGGTTACATGCTTAGAACCAAAATTACACACTATTATAGTATGCGTAAACCATTTTCAATTTCAGTAGGGGTGTGCATGTTTAAATAATTTTCACTTCCATTGGCAGATTGTAAGTGATCCCCTTGATGTTAACAATTTTTGGTGCTGTTACCACAGGGGTCATACCTTGTCTTTCTCAGGGCATCTCATTGCTAAAATTTTAACCTTGATTACTTGATTAAGTTGCTTATTGGATTTCTTTGATAAGTATATGTAATTAGACAATGTTAACCTCATCTTTCCACTAAGAATTATAACACTCTTTAAATTGAGACATATAGAATCAATATATAGAGAAATATATGATAAAATATATATAGAGAGTCATATATAGAATATAAAGGTAGCAAATGTCTGTTTCCATTATTTCAGTTTATAGCAATCATGATTCTTTAAATCAAAAATTGTTGTGAAGTATCACTATGCAGAAATGAGAGAAATTAAGTCCCAAGGCGGTTCAAAGAGAGAAATGGTTAGTTCCTACATATAATGTTTTAGAGTTCAGCAAAGTTCCTATAAGATGAGAAAAATGAAAAATGTGAAGAAATTCCACTGAACACTCTGTGACCTTGATAAGCACATGTTCCTCTTAATTTTGTGCTTTAATTCACTATTTAAACATCTCCATTTGTGATGTTTCTTTCCAATACAGCTGTTAAAAATAAACCAAATTCAGAGATTTTTATTTTAATTATTTGCTTGTTTTTCTGTGCCTTTAGTGTATATTATTCCTTTGTCTGATATCTTAGGGTAATATAATTACTATTTAGTTTGTTTTAAAGAGAAAATAAAATAATTATATAGCTAGTTTTTTTTTTTTTTTTTTTTTTTTTTTTTTTTCTCCATCCTACTTAGAGGGCCTAGTCAAAGATTCCTGCTTGACTATTTTTTATAAAGTAATGTTATCTTTATCAAAAACACATGAAAACATGTCCACTAAAATTTCTGTTCTTGGTGGATTTTGGAGACGTGTTAACAGTCCATTGTTTAGGAACTTAACTCTGACCAGGATCAAGAGAATGTCAGAGAGTGAAAACAAATAAGAGTTAGATAGAAGATTTAAAAAAACAACTTAACAAAGCCAGTATCGTTACTGGAATATATCCAATCTTAAAATATCTACAAGTATAATTTAAGGGTATCCATTCATTATTGTGTGACATATTGTGAACTAGGAATTTGAAGGCTTTGAGTTAAAGGTAACAAGGAAGCCAGGTGTCATTTACAAATGCAAATATAAGAGTATGACCCTATAACTAAAGAATGAATGGGGCTGGTAGAGAGAAAAGTGAAGACAGATGAGAGAATTCAACTTTTTACATGCCCAGTTTTTGCCCTGCTGGCCTGGTATGCCTATAAAAGATCTCATATATTCAGATTTACCCTTTCTTGTTTTCTACTCCAATTTAGTAGAGGAGGTTGGGGAATCTTCTGTCTATCACGTGGGATTAACTCAGATATCTGACATTTTGAGGGCATTAATATATAATTAAATCAGTGCATTTTTACACTGCTGATGGAAATGTAAACTAGTACAACCACTATGGAAAACAGTTTGGAGACTCCTTAAAGGACTAAAAGGAGAACTACCATTTGATTCAGCAATCCCACCACTATCTACCAGAGGAAAAGAAATAATTATATGAAAAAGACACTTGCACATGCATTTTTATAGCGGCACAATTCACCATTGCAAAAATATAAAACCTGCCCAAACACCCATCATAGGAAGAAAATTTTCCTCTGTCTATCTATCTATCTATCTATCTATCTATCTATCTATCTATCTATCTCACATTTTTATTACCATGGTGTGTGGCCAAATACCATATATTCTCACAAGTGGGTGCGAAACTATGAGGATGTAAAGGTGTAAAAATGAACTCTGGGGACTCAGGGGGAAGGGAGGGATGAGGGTGATGGATCAGAAACTCCACATTGGGTTCAGTGTACGTTATTTGGTTTAAAGGTGCACCAAAATCTCAGAAATCATTACTCAAAAACTTATACATGTAACCAAACACCATCTGTTCTCCCTAAGCTATTGAAATAATGAAAAAAAAAAAAAAAAAAATTGGTGCCTTTGCACAGGGACAATGCCACAAGGCTGTTAATCATGTAATGACCATGTTTCATAAGTCCATGTGTCTCTCTAATACTTATGCCATGACTGAATTGGAAGAGAAAAGTGAGAACTGTATACTCCAGAAATAATTGCTTCATTGTCTCTTTAAACAACTGTATATGACTGATGCTCAAACAGCTTATTCAATATCTCAAACAATTATCTATGTCTGGAACATATCAAACATGACTAGCCAGGGTCTGCTCAGAAAACAAATCCCTGCATTCTCAATCTAAAACCAATTGTAAATGATGGCCCTTAATTTCTGTACTTCCATGAAGCTCATCTACCTATTAAGTAAACTTAACTGCTCCTTTTACTCTCATTATCTGAGCTATGTTGAGATTTCCATAGCAGAAGTTAGAGACTTTTAGTTGGATGGATCTACAATCTCAGGCTGTGAAAATTTTCAAAGCATGAAACTTGATTTATTTATTTGTCTTAATTTAGTTTAAGTCAAGGATTTTTTCCGGTCCTATGAATTTCATTGTTTGAACTGGCATTATTAGAATTATTTTCATCCAGCACATCACGTTTAGAAAAACTTTTAATTGTAGGAATAAAATGAACCAGTTAGCAGTAACATGAGAAAAGCAACATTTCAACATAATTTGTCTTCTGAGAATTGGTAACTCTACTTCTTGGGGAGATAATCACTCTATAGAAGTCTCCTGTGCTTTTATTTTTGTGGTCAAATATGTGGACAATAGCATTCATATTATCCCATGTTTTATTTGGCACAATAAAAATTTAATTCAGAGTTAAAGAGAACATAATCTCTTTGTGAAATAATATTTTTATAGGTAACTTAGGGGAAAAAGACACACACCACATGATTATGTACATATATAAATGTATGTTCATGTATAGATCCATGTACAGGTAAATATGCATGTATTTATCTATATATACATATATAAATCACAAAATCACCTTTTAAAAAATAAAAATAAATTGATTACCTGGAGAAACTTCTGCTTCCAGATCTTTTTTCTATTCTGCCAATGTAATTAACCAAATAAAATCCAAGCTCTTCTATTCTCTTATTTTTATTTGAACAGGTTTTTAGAGAACATTTTAGTGTTTGGTTATTTAAATAAGTTTATTAGTGGTGATTTCTGAGATTTTGTTGTACCCACCACTTGAGCAGTGTATACTGCACCAGAGATGTATGCTTTTATCCCTCACTACCTCCAACCCTTTCCCCACAATCCCCAAAGTCCATTATTTCATTCTTACGCCCTTGTATCCTCATAGCTTAGCTCACAATTATGAGTGAGAACACACAATGTTTGATTTTCCATTCCTGAGTTACTTCACTTAATGTTCTCTAGTGCCATCCAGGTTGTTGCCAATGCCATTGTTTCATTCCTTTTTATGGTTTTATAGTACTCTCATCATATATACCTACCACATTTTTTTAATCCACTTGTTGATTGATGAGCATTTGGGCTAGTTCCAATATTTTTGCAATTATAAATTTTGCTACCATAAACATGCACGTGCAAGTATCTTTTTTACCTAAAGACTTCTTTTCCTCTGGGTAGATACCCAGGAGTGGGACTGCTGAATTAAACGGTAGATCCACTTTTAGGGACTTAAGGAAACTCCAGACTGTTTTCCATAGTAGGTTGTACTAGTTTACATTCTTACTAACAGTGGAAGAATGTTCCCGTTTCACCACATACATGACAACATTCATTATTTTTGGATTTTTGGACTATGATCATTCTTGCAGGCATGCATTAGTATCACACTGTGGTTTTGATTTGCATTTCTCTGATAATTAGTGATGTTGCAAGCTCCTCTCTTCTTCATGCAGGGCATATATTCAAATGTCATCTTTCATTTAAAAAAAAACACATTTTTTACTTTCTTTTTAGCAAGTTTGCATCAAATACAGCTCTGTACTTTTTTTTTCTTCTTTTTTGATACAGAGTCTTGCTATGTTGTCAGGCTGGAGTGTAGCGGCACAATGTCGGCTCATTGCAACCTGCGCCTCCCAGGTTCAAGTGATTCCCCTGCCTCAGCCTTCCCAGCTGCTGAGATTACAGGTGCACCCCACCATGTCCAGCTAATTTTTGTATTCTCATTAGAGATGGAGCTTCACCATGTTGACCAGGATGGTCCTTGACCTCTTGACCTCATGATGCCTCTGCCATGCCTTCCCAAACTGCTGGGGCTACAGGTGTGAGCCCCTGTGCCTGGCCAGCCCTCTACTTTTAAGGGAAAAAAAATGACAAGCAACTGTGAAAAATCTCTATCTACACAAAAAATAAAATTTGAACAGATATTTTAAACATCTTTCTTAAAAAAAATCTTAGGATGTATGACTAAGACAAAGCACATTAATTCATTTAATCAGATTCCTCCCTAATTCCAAAAAGTATTCTTCCTTCCTTATATTCTCTATAACACTTTTTTGCTGGAGTGAGATGCAGAAATTCAAGGAGAATCAAAAGCAAAGATGGTGATAAAGAAATATGATAAATAAGAGGCAGTAATAGCAACCATAGATTTCTAAAACTAGAGAAAACCAACATTTTATTTCTCCTTTTTCTAATGGATAGTTTATTTACAAACAGAAGTGTTCTGTTTTAATGGTAAAGAGTTTTGTCAGGACTGACAGCATGAACTGGAAAATGAAAAGAAACAATTTGCACGTGACCCAAAACCTTCATAGTTTTATAAAAGTCACTGTGAATAAACTAAATTTAATTTCACCACTTCAATAAAGGATTCATTTTGCATTTCCAGGGGCACAGTCACAAGAAACACATCTGTCTTTTTAACTAGAGGTTCTAACAAACATTTACTGCCTCCATTACTACTATCAATCAAGAAAAATGATGAGACAAATCTCAATCATTTTAGGTTTATTTGCCAAAGTTAGGAATGTATGCACCAGAGACAGGTCTATGTGATTTTCTCTGAAGATGATTTTGAGGGCTCCAAATATAAAGAGGAAAGGGCATGATATTGAGAAGTACACAATTTACATGTAAGGGAGTGTAGGGATAAGTAGTTATTTATGTCTTTGGCTCAGTGCATCTGCATTTTTTAAAGAGAAAACAACATAGACAAATGGCACAGGGCAAAAACGCAGGGAATCGCCATTCCACGTAATACAACACAGACAAAATGGGGCATGGAGACAATCAGATAAGCATTTGTGTCTGGTGGACAGGGGGATGACGGGGCCTATAAAGATCAACTATCAATTTAGGTTGCCACGGTGAAATCTTAACAGAAACACCTTAGGGTGAAGATCTTGGAGTTCACTATGAATTTCCTTGTGGGCAAAATATGGAGGAGGCATATAGCTTTTCATTTTGTAGCCATCTTAGGAACCAAAAGGGGAGGCAGGTTTGCATGACACAGTTCCCAACTTGACTTTTCCCTTTAACTTAGTGATGTCAGGACCCCAGGATTTATTTTCCTTTCACACAACCTTTCTCAGAAGGCAGATTTCAAATAAAAACACATCTAACCCTCCCTGATTAAAAATCAGAGGATGAAAATGATCTATCAAAGTTCAGTTTTAGGAGGACAATATGCTTATCCAAACTAGCATTCATTCTGGACATGTATCTGTATCTATATCTAATCTATATCTATATCATCTATGTCTATATTGATGTCTATGTCTAGACTGCAATATTATTGAAACATATGAAATGCAAAACATTGTAGCAGAAGACAGAATTATAACACTAAATGAAGCTAACTTACCCCCATTTGCCTTTTTCTTAATTGTTCCTGGGCTGTTTGGCCAAGCTAACTTTGAAAGACATTTAGGCTATAGTTTAAATGACAACAGACTTGCCCTGAAACACAACTGCCTTTGTAAAGCTAATGGCAGTCCTTCAGGCTGGGGTCAGAAGAGCAGCCTTTGAGTCTTACTAAAGTACAGACATAAATAATTGTCTGACAATATTTCAGAGGTTATAAGACATGCAACTGCCCCAATTATGCCTGTGAATAATGTCACTATTGTAGAACCTAAGATTGGCATTTTGAAATATCTTTCCAGGATTTTTGTGTATCTGACACCCATGACTTCACCTCTACTGCCAACCCTGCTCCTGTGGCCCCACTCAGAACTGATTCGGAGGACAGCTTAAATTCCCTATGATTTTGTCTCCTCCTCAGTCAGGCCAGGCTGGTCTCCAGCTTCTGGCTTCATAATCCACGTGCCTCTGCCTCGCAAAGTGTTGGGATTACAGGCATGAGCCACTATGCCCTGCCCATACAGTATTTTATTAATCCTAGAGCCTTATCAGTAACAGTTTTCCAGATATTTATTGAACCTTTTTCCAAATCTGTGAAGATTCTATATCCATATACAGAACATTATGTATAGAATACCTATATATATTTTATACCTGTGTATAGAATATTTTCCTTGCCAAATTGACTGGAATTTCCTGGCAATCAATTCGATAATAGAGAGTTTAATAAGGTAATGAAAAGGTATAATATATTCTATATGTATGTTGTCATATAAAAATATGTTAACTTACTTAATATATTGTATTAAACTAATGATTGTATTCATATATAAATACAAAGCCTATCAGTTTCTCAGTAAGATTATGCAAAAGTAAAATAGGTTTTTTTTTATATCTATTTTCTACATCTTAGTACTTTTGAGGATTTTCTTTGCCATAGTAAGCTACTGAATCTCAAATAAATGTTTAAACATGCAAAGATTGAAGCTCTGCACAAAGTCACTCCTTATATTTCACTATTTCTTCATTTTCTATTTTAATCTAGGAACATTTAGATTCTTTAGCTTTGAAACCACTACAGTAAAGAAATGTAATTTCCCATAAGTAACTATTGAACACAGTGATACCTTCAACACCAAGAATTATCTGCTAATCCAAGTGGAATTCTAATCATATTTTTTTGTATGGTCATTACAAACATATTTTATTTTATTTTATTTATTTATTTATTTATTTATTTATTTATTTATTTATTTATTTATTTATTTATTTTTTGAGACGGAGTCTTGCTCTGTCACCCGAGCTGGAGTGCACTGGCCAGATCTCAGCTCACTGCAAGCTCCGCCTCCCGGGTTCACGCCATTCTCCTGCCTCAGCCTCCCGAGTAGCTGGGACTACAGGCGCCCGCCACCTCGCCTGGCTGTTTTTTTTGGTATTTTTTAGTAGAGATGGGGTTTCACCGTGTTAGCCAGGATGGTCTCGATCTCCTGACCTTGTGATCCGCCCGCCTCGGCCTCCCAAAGTGCTGGGATTACAGGCTTGAGCCACCGCGCCCGGGCAACATATTTTATTTTAAAACCCAATTCTGTATCACCTTAGAAATAAACTTTGGAGAGACTAACCTTTAAAATGAATTTTAAAAGCAACTTTTAAACAAACACTCTAGCAATAGGGAAAAAAGCATAGAAAAGCATGGATTCAGTGTACAGCCTCCTTAAGCAGGTATTTTCTTAGGATATCCCTCCTATATATTCCATTAGTTTAAATTCAGACTATGTCTGTTCATTTAAAGAAGAAAATGGCGAGACATGCTTACTTAAAATATTTAAAAGTGTTTTTAAAAAGCCCTTCATTGGCTGGACAAAGGGGCTCACTCCTGTAATGCCAGCCCTTTGAGAGGCCCAGATGGTGGATTTCTTGAGATCAGGAGTTCAAGACCAGCCTGGCCAACATGAAGAAACCCATCTGAAAATACAGAAATTGGTCAGGCATGGTGGTGTTTGCCTGTAATCACAACTCCTTGGGAGGCTGAGGCATGGCACTTGAACCCCAGAGGTGGGGTTACAGTGAGCCGAGATTGCACCATTGCACTTCAGCCAAGGAGACAGAGGAAGATTCCTTATCAAAAAAAGAAAAGAAAAAAAAAATTTAAAAGAAACTTCAAAGAACCCTTCATTATTTAGTGTGCACAGAAAGTTTTCCATTTTGCATGGGACTAAAGTGACTAACCGTGAAGAATAACTGTTTTTTTTTTTTTCTTTTATTTAGGGATTAAAGATAGGAAGTTAATTGTAAGACACAAGCTGGAAAAATCTTACAGTCAGATTTTTCTATGAAGAAGTTGTCTTGCATGATAAATCACAAGCATAAATGGGTATTTCCACATATTAATAAGTTGTTAGCTTGCAGAGTGAGAATTTTGTCCATTGACTGATTGACAATTTTTGTCAAATATTGTTATAGTAAAAGACTGTTCATTGAGCTCCCTCGTATAGAGTCTTTACAATGTTTTTGTTAACAATATGTAAGCATTTTTGTATGGAGTCCCTTAAGTTTCCTTATTGATTTTTACTTTTTTCACCCTAGGATTTAGATACATAGGATCATTTAGTGGTACACATTGAATATACTATCTGAGTTTTCTTTTTTAACTTCTCTCTGTTTAAGAATTATTTTAGAGCAAAAAGTTTTGTAATCCTTATGTTTTGAAATCAATGTATATTCTCCTTTGTGGATTATGCTTTTAATGACTTAATACATCTCTTTCTAACCTAAAAACATACATAGCTTGTATTGGATGTTGTCTTACAAACCTGATAATTTTACTTTAAAAGAAAAGCATGAGTAGAGTACTTTGCATGCCAGAGATGGATTATTGTGTTGGAATGTAAGGAAACGGCTAATTGAAGGGATATTTGAGCACAGAAAGTGAGGGAAGAGGACAAATATATCTTTTGAGGTCATAGTCAGAGCAGAGAAAATATTAAGTACCAAAATCCTAACCAAAAAAAAAAAAAAAAAAAAAAAAAACAAGTATATGAAGTGATGGGTATGTTAATCAGCTTGATATAATCATTGGAAAACAGATACCTGTATCAAAACATCTCAGTGTACACCAGAAACATATACCACTTTCCGTGTCAACCAAAAAAAAAAAAAAAAAAAACCCAAATATTTTAAAAATACATCATAGACTAAGGATAACAAAAAGAAAGTTCGGAGGCAGGATTATATAGAAGTTCAATGTGGCTTGCGGGGAGTAGGCAGGAGTAATTTTGATATAAGGTGCTGGAGGAAAAGTAGGGGTGAGATCTCATGAGCTTTAGCCATGGTAAGTGCTTAAGTTCTCTGAGGAAGGAAAACCATTTAGGGTTTGAGAGTTAGATTGTGACTTTATCTCTCTGTCACGTCCATCTTTTAAAATTTCTTCCAGCAATAGGTATAAATAACATTTAGTCACTGATTTTATTTGTCTTCTGATTGTAGGTCTATTGAAGGTTTCTATTTCTTACTGAGTAATTTAAGTACTCTCTGAGTATCCATTTCATCTATTTGTATGTTTATTAGTATAAAATTAGTTATTACAATATAGTTTTTTAAAACTTCACAGTATGTCTTGTTTTTCTACTCTACTGTGTGTATTTTTGCATCATTAGTCATTTTTCTTCTTTATGTCTAATTCTTCTGAACAAATGACATTTTTCATGTATACCTCATATCACAAAATCAATGTGTTGTGTAGTTGACATTTTCCATGTATTTCTATTTCACTATAATTAAATCAGGTTCTTAGGTTTGTTACTAATTTTTGTTTTATTTCTTCTCTTTCTTTCCTTAACTTTTTTTTTTTAATAGGTAAACTTAAGTTGTATGTTTGCACAATTTATTTTTGAAAACTTATTACTTGTTTTATTCTGAATATTATACTTATTTTCTCCAGGTACATGGAACAAATTTTAATTGCTAAACTTTCATTTTTATTTCTTATGCAACCCATTTTGAAAGTATAGTTTAAAATTCCAGACAGGTATTTATTTAGTTATTATCTTTCAATCATTTAAATTTATATTTAACTCTAATGCAATGACATTTTATCTTTCAGAATATAATCTGTAAGATACCTGTATGCAGGTGTTTGTTGAGACTCGATTTATGTACTAATTTACTTGAATTTTAAAAATTCTGTCTCTCTACTTGTAAAGGATTCTGACTGTAGTTTTGCCCTCATCAATTAGATCAAGCTTGTTCATTTTGCTGTCCACTTTACAAAATATTTTCCAAATTTTTCTTCCCATAAATAAGACACCGTAATAATTTTCCTTTCATCTCCTTATTTTATAGGTATATGCATGTAAATTGGACACAGGGAGATGTCTAGGTTTCAGTTGAAGGCTTAGGTTGAGAATAAACTAAAATTGCATGTAAATTTGGGATCCCACAACCAACACCATTTTATATCTTTACATAGGAAGCTTTCTCTCTAAAAGTTATTCATCGCATATTAATGTAGTTATATTAATTTTTATTTGGTTACTTATTGCTCACATACCAGTTTTATATAAACCTTTTATATCCTGAAATGTTAGATATGTCTCTTATTTGTATAAAGTATATGATAGGGTATTTTTGTTTGTTTGTACTTTATTCAGACTTTTCTTTCTGTTGTACTTTTACTCTGCTTATCTTATTTTTTCTTTTTTATATATTTTGAATATATGCATGACATTTTTCACAATTTTTGGGGGAATCCTTAAATCCTATCTTCTTGAAACTAAATAATATAACTTTTGATAGATATTTCTAGTCACAATGGTATTAGATATTGTTTTTATTACAGTTATATTTTTTCCTGAATTTTAAAAAGGATTGCGTACATAATTTATTAATCCTGCATTTATATGTTCAGATCTCTACCTCTTATTGCCGAGTTTTGTATTTTTCCAAGTCAGCTCCTCAGAAGTTCAAAGTTCTAGTACCTTAATTTTTCAATTTTTTGTTATTATTGTACTTTAAGTCCCTGCAAAGTACACTGCTGCTCAAGGAAATAAGAGGGGCTGGTCAAGGAAATAAGAGAGGGCACAAACATATTGAAAAATATTCCATGCTCATGGATAGGAAGAATCACTATTGTGAAAATGGCCATACTACACAAAGTAATTTAAAGATCTAATGCTATCTCAGTCAAGTTACTATTGACTTTCTTCACAGAAGTAGAAAAAATGACTTTAAATTTCATATGGAATCAAAAAAGAGCATGCATAGCAAAGACAATCCTAAGCGAAAAAACAAAGCTGGAAGCATCATGCTACCTGACTTCAAACTATATTACAAGGCTACAGTAAACAAAACAGCGTGATAGTGGAACCAAAACAGATATATAGACCAATAAAACAGAACAGGGGCCTCAGAAATAACATCACACATCTACAACCATCTGATCTTTGACAAACCTGACAAAAACAAGCAGTGTGGAAGGGATTACCTATTGGGAAAACTGGCTAGCCTTAGATATAAAACTGAAACTGGAACCCTTCCTTAAACCTTATACAAAAATTAACTCAAGATGGATTAAAGACTTAAAAGTAAGACCTAAAACCATAAAAATCCTAGAAGAAGACCTAGAAAATATCATTCAGGACATAGGCATGGGCAAAGACTTCATGTCTAAAGCACCAAAAGCAATGGCAACAAAAACCACAATTGACATATGGGATTTAATTAAACTAAATAACTTCTGCACATCAAAAGAAACTATTATCAGAGTGAACATGCAACCTAAAGAATGGGAGAAAATTTTTGCAATCTATTCATCTGATAAAGGTCTAATATCCAGAAACTACAAAGAACTTAAACAAATTTAGAAGCAAAAAATCAAAAAATGGGTGAAGGATATGAACAGATACTTCTCAAAAGAAGACATTTATGCAGCCAACAAACATATGATAAAAAGGTCATCATCACTGGTCATTAGAGAAATGCAAATCCTAACTGCAATGAGATCCTATCTCATGCCAGTTATAATGGAGATCATTAAAAAATCAGGAAATAACAGATGCTGGAGAAGATGTGGAGAAATAGGAACACTTTCTCATAGCTGGGAGTGTAAATTAATTCAACCATTGTAGAAGACAGTGTGGTAATTCCTCAAGGATCTAGAACCAGAAATACAATTTGTCCCAGCAATCTCATTTACTGGGTATGTACCCAAAGGAGTATAAATAACTTTTCTATAAAGACACATACACACATATGTTTACTGTGGCACTGTTAATAATAGCAAAGACTTGGAACCAACCCAAATGGCCACCAATTATAGACTGGATAAAGAAAATGTTATAAATATAAACCACAAAATACTATGTAGCCATAAAAAGAAGAGTTCAGTGGATATAGCTAATTGGATACTTTCCAAGTCAGAGCTTTGTTTCCGTAGTTCATAAGGCACTGTACCATGAATCAGTGTAGACTACAAGAGAGCTTTGACGCTTGTCTTTCAAATCAAGCATGCAATGGAGACTTAGACTTAAGTTTTTCTCCATCACCTGAAGTTGGAGGCCAGTGTCAATAGAGAGAATAAATATCTTGGTCTACCCACATGTAGCTATGTTCATATCATCAGGAATAACTTTTTCTGACACAGTGACCCATCTCTTTCTTTTTAGCATCTTAGGAATGAGAGGAACCCAAGATTACCTTTATCTGCTTCTTTTGTCCCTTTCTTCTTGTTTTTGGGAAAAAAAATAAAACTTTGTGAGAATTGCCCTAGTTTTCCTGATATTTAAACTTTGGTTTTTTCTGTACCTAGTATAATCTTTGTAAAACAAGCAGCTAATTCCCCAGACCCAAATACGTCCCATTATGCTCTACTTTCAACATTGCAATCAAATTTTAATATGATGATGGCAGAGATGAAAACATCCAAACTACAGCAGAACATAAAGTAATGGCAGGGAAGTTTTTCTATTTTTCGAAGCAAGCATTTTTTTTTTTTTAGCAAAATAATGTGTGACTATATTAAAATGAATCTACTACATTTATTGTTTAAGTCAGCTTTTGTTTTTGCTGAAATTGTTAAATTCCTTTTTAGGCATTATTTGATCAGGGGATTCATACTCAAGGCACTTGAAAATATTTGGTGGTTGTTGTTATTTAATTGTTTTGCAGGGGATGTTTCCTTGAGAATTGCAAGTAGAACTAGTTTTTAAAACAAACACAAAACATACAGAAAAGCCCCCAAAACACTATGATTTTACCTTAGTCTCGTATAATCCTACTGTGTTATTCTAATTTTCTTATTCTCCTGCTTTGAATTTTAAAAAATTTTTATGTATGTATGTATCTATTCATTTTTTTTTTTTTTTTTTTTTCGATGAAGTCTCACTCTGTTGCCCAGGCTAGAGCGCAGTAGCAGAATTTCAGCTCAAGGTAAACTCTGCCTACTGGGTTCAAACAATTTTCCAGCCTCAGCCCGTAAGTAGTTGACATTACATGTACATGTGTGCCCCCATGCCCAGATAAATTTTTGTTTTTATTTTGGTAGAGATGGGTTTTGCCATTTTGGTCAGGCTGTTCTCAAACTCCTAACTTCAAGTGATCTACCTGACAGTGCCCATTATTGCTTTTTTTTTTTTTTTTTTTTTTTTTTTTTTCCTTTTTTAGATGGAGGCTGGCTCTGTAGCCCAGGCTGGTGTGCAGTGGCGCAATCTCCGCTCACTGCAAGCTCCGCCTCCAGGGTTCACCTCATTCGCTTGCCTCAGCCTCCCGAGTAGCTGAGACTACAGGCGCTGGCCACGAAGCTCCGCCAACTTTTTTTTGTATTTTTAGTACGGGCGGGGTTTCACCGTGTTAGCCAGGATGCTCTCCATCTCCTGACCTCGTGTTTCGCCCGCCTCGGCCTCCCAAAGTGCTGGGATTACAGGCTTGAGCCCCCACTCCCGGCCTACTGCTTTTTCTTTTTCTTCTTGGCTGAAGAAAGCAGAAACTCCCGCGGGCCGTTGTTACAGCACGTAGAAATCTGCAGGAAGAACCTGTAACACTGCATCACAGTGAAAAGAAAGAAAGTTCTTAAACATGACTGGGGTCTGTCTAAGAGACTTCTCAGACAACAGCAAGGAGCCCGGACTTCAAGCAAGTTTATTTTCATCATGTGTGTTCACATCCTATTGGAAAAACAAACAAACAAACAAACAAACAAACATGTTTTAAGGCCACTATCAACATTAGGGATGATGATCAAGAGCAATACAATTTGAAAGAAGAAAAATGACTTCAGTGGATCAAAACAGATGTAAAGGGTTAATAATGATACACCTATCCTACCACACCCAAGGAAAAGGTGGTCAAAAACAAATCTTTAAACTTCCATTTTGTTGGGTTCTAGGAATTATTAGAGTTTAGAAATGTTATGTAGCAGATACTAACTTCTCTGCACTTATGTTAGTTTGGCCATGAAATTTGCTTTACCCAGTGGGATTGACAAATATGTAATTCAAAAATCTAAACCATTGGAATGATTTTATTTTATTTTTTATTTTGTTTTGTTTTGTTTTGTTGTATGTGAGACAGAGTTTTGCTCAGTCTCCCAGGCTGGAGTGCAGTGACATGATCATTGCTCACTGCAACCTCGGCCTTGTGAGTTCAAGCAATTATCTGGCCTCAGCCTCCTGAATAGCTGGGATTACAGGCACTTGCCACCACAACTGGATAATTTTTTTGCATTTTTAGTAGTGACAAGATTTTGTCATGGTGGCCAGGGTGGTCTGGAACTCCTGGCCTCATATGATCTGCCTGCTTTGGTAATCCAAATTGCTGAGATTATAGGCATGAACTATCGTGCCTAGTCTGAGATTTTATTTTAAGACTTGAAGGCATGTGAGTAAAGGAACTGAATCATGTGACAGGTGGTGTGACTTAGGCAAGTGTGATCTTTCCTTCTTTAATTATAGATTAAGCCATCTCTTTAACTGTAATGTTTTGTAAGCTATTCTACATTTAAATGGCTACAGGGAACCCTCCTTCCCTGTTCGTTGTAGATCTTCATTTTAAGTTAACTTTCTTCTTACCTTCCTCACACAAAGGCTTCATGACTATCACGTTGTCTGAGATGAAAAATTAAATATTTTAATTCAGAAAGGAAATAAATACAAGCTGTAAATAAAAGAAAATAAGTTATGCAGAAAAAAAAAAAACTATTGCTAAATTGTTGAAATGCATAAACAAGCTTTATCTTGAATGTGGTATAATTCTACTAAATTTCTTTTGTTTCTAAACCTATACAAGCAAGATCTTAATTTTAACTTCAAGGTGCTGGCCCTGTTTCACTGGAATCAGTGTTTCCTGGGTAGCAAGTCCTAGATTTGGGCTCTAATAAACTATTCTTAATCATATTTTCTAAATCATGTTATTTAATATAGACAGGATATAAGTGGATGTGGCAAAAATAAGCTTGCTCAAAGAGAGTTTACATAATAAAATATGCCCGCCTGTAATTCTGCCATTGCTATAATAAGAAGACATAGTCCACTGAATCAAATAGGTAAGAGATATTTGGGTTTACCCTGGAAGTAATCTGTAGCTTGGAATCAACCCCAAGTCTAGGACAGCTAATTCCACAATGATTTCTGGTAGAAACACAAGAAATGAATGGAAATCAGTATCTTTATTAGAAGTCATTGGATGTTGAGATGGCTTATTGTACAGCTTTGCTATCGGTTCAATGTTTGTGTCCCTCCTAAAATGCATACAGTGAAGTCCTCTGATATGGTTGGCTGTGTCCCCACGCACACCTCACCTTGAATTCTAGCTCCCATAATCTCCATGTGTCATAGGAGAGACCCAGTGGGAGGTAATTATATAAATAATCCAGCTAATAGAAGAAGAAAGACAAAAAAAAAAAAAAAAAAACACAAAAAACTGGAATTTCATCATTTTGAAACCAATTACAAAATAGTGAAACAGCATAACATGAAAATCAATAATATGATAATGGCATTTGTAGGTACTGATCATTCATGGTTGTTCACCAAAAGAGAGGCAATTCTTGTGATGGTATATACCTATAAAGTATTTTTGATAAAAAATAAAACAAAATTTATATCTTCAAGCCTCTACTACTAACTTAAAGAAAAAAAAAATGAAAGGTTTCTCTGTATATGCAATAAACAAATTTCATACTGGATAAAAACTACAGGACAAATGTTCTTTTAAAAAACAAGTGCAGGCTGGAGATGGTGGCTCGTGCCTGTAATTACAGCACTTTGGGAGATTGAGGCAGGCACATCTCAAGGTCAACAGTTTGAGACCAGCCTGACCAATATGGTGAAACCCCATTTCTACTAAAAATACAAAAATTATCTGGGTGTCATGGAGTATGCCTGTAATCCCAGCTACTCAAGAGGCTGAAGCAGGAGAATTGTTTGAAACCAGAATTCAAAGGTTGTAGTGAGCCAAGATCACACCATTGCCTGGGTAACAGAGTAAGACTTCATCTCAAACAGTAAATAAATAAATAAATAAATAAATAAATAAATAAATAAATAAATAACTACATTGCAAAAAAAGAAAATAAAGCCATTCTAAATATTTAAAGAGATTTTAAAAGCTATATCAAATAATGCAATATGTGTATTTAATTGGTTACAATTGAAACAAATGAGTAGTGTGTATATATATATATATTTGATACTATTATAACAATTGAAATGCTTGTTCGATTATGAAAATGTTAATTGTTTTTAAAATTTAATATGTACATATTTTTTGTTAACATTTAAAGTAATATGATAGTGATTTGGTTCTATATAAAAAGGTTCTCACCTTTTTGAGGTTAATATCAAAATATTTACAGATGAAATTATGTGGTAGGTAGAAATTGTATCAGT